>NW_010318680.1:10612-24004 GCF_000700745.2 Antrostomus carolinensis | reverse complement strand
CAGGAATTTTATTTGATCTAAGCTTATGAGCACTGCTACAGTAAGGCTAAATCTTGTCACGTTTGTGACAAGGCTGTACGTCTCTCCAGCATCCAGAATTTTATCTGCCTTGTCTTCAGGGCAGAAGTACCAAGCACTGCCAGAAGACTCAAAGCTTGACAGCATAGGGAACAGACTGGCTTTGCTCAAGGTATATCGCAGCTGCTGTGAAACAGGCATACACAGACTTTTAATGATCTGTCTGCCTTGTACTTTAGCTTGGAAACTCAACAGCCCCTAGAAACCTGGCGCGTCCAGATTGGGACTTGCTTTACCTGTTTACAGGTTTCTCCATTCTGACCAGTCGTGTGATACAATAAATCTTAAGCATGGTGTAATTCTGGTGTTATTCATATGGTACCTGGGGAGGATGATCAGTTTGTGGGTCCGTTAGGACTTCAGGCATGTAAGATAAATACAAGATGAACAAATTCAATGTTTGTCTGAAAGTTAATCCAGCTTCCCCTAATACTCCTATATGGGCTTATGCCCATTAATGTGGAAACAGACATGTTTACTCATTGCAACATCATCTTTCTGCATTTTTTCCTTAGGGACAGCCAAGGTAACAAGGCACAAGGAAGCGGGAATTCCCAACCAGCCCGAATTGAATACTTAAATCTGTAAATCTGATCACAAGAATTGCTTTTCTGAATCCCCTTCAGCAGATTTATAAAACCTCCTGTGTTTCTTGTATTTCCTTACTAATTTCTTATTTACTTTTCACAGTTCAGGGCTGAAAGAGCATTACATAGCTCTCCCTATCTGCTTCTTCTTTCCCTGTTAGACAATACTGGTGTGAGTTTCCTTTTCCACAACGGGGTTTGAGTGCCTCAAATTCATAATAAAGACAGAGACAGGGAAGTCCACTAGCTGGCAGGCAATCTCAGAGCACAGGAAACCAGAGCAGTCCCAGATTCTTTAATAAATTGTGGTAAATTGGATATGGCAAGATTCTAAAAATCTAAGCTCCAGCCTCTGTGTCTCAGCTCCTCCTTTTTCTTCAAAAAAACCCAACCCACAGCACGTTCCTTTTCTTGTAGTGGGGTTGGTTTTCTGAGGATTACACTGAAGAGTGCAGGGTCCTCAGCCTTTAGCAAGTGGGCAAAGTACTTAAGAGACAAAGTTAAGGTACTAAGACCTCCAAGGGGGTGAAGCTAGAATATATACACTGCTAGTTGATGAATGATATTTGTTAGCCTTCAGCACCCAACACATATGATTTCACATTCTTCACATTGACCCAAATCTTACCTTAAATGTAGCTTTTTCTTGATAATGCCTAAATTCTTGCATTGCTCACCTGCAAATCCTTTATTTGCTTTGTGCTGTACACCACTGGCTATTAAGGATTGAAAGGAGACCAACCTATTTCTCTTATATCCTTGAATTTGAATCACAAAAGTGTTATGACTCCCCAAATGTGATCACAACTGAAATGAGCTAGTCCTTAATTAAACAGAGGTTGAAGCTCATTGTTTAATTAAACAGATCTAAGTGCCTAATCATTCAACTATTCCAAGCATACACTGCATATCATTTAATTTCACCACCCACACAACGGTGGCACAGCTCTAAGACTTTGCCTTCACTGCAGTCAAACTATTTCAAATAAGCCATCCTATACTTTTAACAAAAGAATTTTTCCAGTGACTGGGTGAGCAGGTAAAAAAAGAGTGAAAGTGAAATTATTAAGAGAGTCATTTCCAGTAAAGTGTGTGTGAAATGAGAATCTCTATATGGAGCAGGAAATGGCCTTGCAGCACACGCACACCTCTTCTTTTTCTAACATACAGAGGCCATACTATGAAAGGCTTCATAACACCATGTTATGAAGCCTTTCAAATAACACTCCTATAATGTGTATGACACAGCACAGATCCTTGTTTGGGCAAAGAGGGTAAATTTTACTTAGAACACTTAAAGAAAGCCTGAGCTATATGTTCATACGTACAGTCAACAATTCAAAGATCTGAGGTGAACCTACCTGCAATGCTAGCCAGACTCCTCCTTGGATGTTCAAAGTGAGATGCCTGACATCAGAGGAGGCAAATAGTTTTCTATGTATCCTTTCTGTCTAGCAGTCACAAGGTAGCTACTTTCTGGAGCAAAAGAGTTTATCTGAAAGGATTTTGCTGCTTGAAGGGAAAATAAGGACTGATAGGTTAGGCAGTCAGCTTTTTATCCATACTTGACAGATCCAATTGTTTATGAGAAGAGCAGGGGGAAAGAGACTGACAGACTTCTCCAGATTCCTCAAGCTACCTGGCAAAAACAGGATGGATCCCAGCATGGATTAAAAAATGTGGACAGAGTCTGAATTGTAACATTTAGCAGTGAAAGGAGCTTAAGACACAGGCAGAGGAGCTGTAGATGCACTTCCATGTTTGACAGGATAGTTACCACAAAGGACCCTGCTGAGTTCCTGCCTGCAACCACTTGTTTCTATCCCTTATGCCAGTGGCCACTGTCCTCTTAAGACTGCCCTGCAGCAAACACTGACAGAAAGAGTTAACCCCTTGTCTCCCTCATCCAGGGATTCCAATGTTAAACCTGTGTTGCCAGCTGATATCCCAGCACAAAAGCATTTGTTAGCTAGATCAGGAGAAGGTATGGCTGAAAATAACATCCTCACCCAAAAGTAAAGGTCCCTGGCCTTGTCTGCAGAAATGCCTGTACCAACAAAGCACTGGGAAGGTGTGAAGATGAGGAAGGTGTTGGGGATTGGTTTGGTTTCTCGTTTTTGTAAAATATATCCATGCAAACTTAAGAATACACATCAAATTATGGACTCAGTTTTGTCCATTCCACTGCTTGTAAGCTGCAGCTACAGAATAAAAAGAATATATATATTATATATCATATATTTATTGTTGTTATTATTTTAAACAACAGTTAATTTTAAGTGCTCTAAAATTAAAGTGCAGTCAAGTTAATTTCTGCAATGTGGTTCAGAGGACAGAGGAGATAGCAACCTCACCATAGCAGGAGCAAGCGGGAAGATTAGGAGAGCAATAACTTCTCAGATTAGCATGACCAGAGGCTTCATAAAGCAGAACTGCCTGTACCTACCACAGACTAACAGCTTGACCTGAAGACTCAGATATCTGTGGCCAGAGAAATTTTGTTAAGTTTTTAAAATGAGATAAACCCATAGACCGTCTGCTGTTTTCTTACAGGGAAGACTGGATAATGCCTTTTCAAGGGAACAGCAGTCACTTAACAAGCAAGTACCAGTAGCCTAATGTACAGCCTGGTGGTGCTTAAGACAATCCAGGAGTGAGCAAAGCACACAAGCCTTCATAGGAGAGAATGTGCAAGGATTAATCACACCAGGAAGGAGTGGGTCCTTTATGCTTTTATTGCCCAGCTAAGCAGTCCAGGTTTTAGCCCTTAGAAATGTCTGCAAATTGTCTGAACTTTTATGGATACCCAGCTATGAAGCTGATTACTGAAAAAGCACAAGACACTTGCAACAATTAAGTTTTCTGAAACCACACATCAAGTGGGAAACAAAAATATAGGAACTGTTACAAGGAGGAGAAGCAAAGACATTTGGAAATGAATTGCTCTAGCTCAGCTTCTCTGTTCCTCACGACAGCAAGGTTACACTTGCTGGCTTGAGTCTCTCCACAACAGTCCAAATTATTTTGAAAAGTTTTCAAAGTGAATACCACAATGCAATCATATTGTTTTTTTCCCCATCTAGATAGCCTTCAAAGGGAAAAAAAGTCTACGCCAGTTAATTTATCATCGTGGAATAATTCTTCACAGTTTTTGTTGGGTTTTTTGCAAACCATAAAATAAAAAGAAAACCAGAAATTTAAACTTAATGTCAGCCACTGCTAACAAATTACCTTGTGCTGCTGGTAATGTTATAAAGCGACAGGATTCCTGTTGTTAAACTGGAATGATGATCAGCGGCATCGCAAAGGAACATGTAACAACCAGTGAACTTTCCACAAAGACAGTTTGCTTCCCATAGATCTCCATACATAACCTTTACTGGTCTCAGTAGGATCATTACATCCATTAGACTGTGGACTCAGCACTGCTTTAGCTCTTAAGTTAATACAACTGAGACTTTTTTTTTTTACTTTCCTGTTGGGAAGTAGCATGTGCAATTTTAGTGATTTCTTAGATCATTCTGTAAGTAAATCAAATATTCGTTCAAGCCTAGTTATCAAAATTGTGTCCTTTGATACTACATCTTCCATCAAACTGCAGTAATCCAGATGAACACATTTTAAACCTCCACTATCTCTCCTAATATCATTCTAGCAGATAGAGTAATTAAATTTGTACTTTTTTTTAAAGTCCTACTCAATAAATCTGAATAAATTAACAACGCATTACTAAGGCTGCTACATTAAATTTGCATAGTGCATTTAATGAATATGCAACTGCAAGTGAAAAGGTCTGCTACTGTGAACCTTCCACATTAGCATAACTACTTCCAGCATGTTTCTTAAATAATGCACTCATTTGCACATCACTGACTTGGCTAATTCTGACTTCAGTCAGGGTAGCCTTGTAATTAAGACTCTTGCTTTAATTTTTAATGAAGTTTATGTTACATCAATCCTGACAGTAATGAGGGGACATGGAAACAAAAAGGCTGCTAATAATTAAATTCACAAACCAGTTTGAGGGATAATAATTCCTGAGGAGAAATTACATGACTAATTATTAATTAAATATTCATACTATTGCAGGGCCATCTCCCTTAACTGCTTCTTCTTGTTGGTAATAACGCTGAGATGTGGATGCCTTCCTGCAACCATTCTGATTTTAAGGTCTTTGGTTAATTTTAGTGCACCATTAATCAATATGACACAAAAAATAAAATTGCTTTAATTGGTATCATTTTATTGTTTCTAAATATTACTACAGTTGGTTTAGTTGTGTAGAATTAATCTAGTTAGTCGGTGCCCACTTTATGGGAACATAAATCCAGTTTATATCCATAAACTTCTAATAGCAGGACAACTTGACCTTTTTTTGTAACATTACTGTTTACAGATAATTACACCAACTCTTTAAAAGGTTGTTTAATAGCTTGCATTCATCACAGTAAAATGAAAAACATGCAGTATTATTTAACTCCAGACTATTCTAAAAAGGTCTCCAAGACCCTAATTTACCCCTGCTGAAAAGTAAGCAATATTAATTTGTGTGTTTTTAAGAAATCTATGAGAGCTTTTTCTCAAATGCATACAAACAAATTGAAAGTGTTTTTGTATGGATCTCTATTCATCTTTACATAATATAGATTACATATATAACAAAAATAACAGCACTGCAATGACATCTTCACAGAAAGATGTGTATAGCTTTCTGTATGACACAGGTCTTTGAATTGATAGTTTTCCAATCTCCTACACACAAATATCATAAATTCACAGAGGGATTAGCCTGATTAATCCTAATTTATGTCAACATTTATATCAGCCAGGATTCTGTTTACTGAAAGTGTTGTAAGAAACTTTTAGGATTACATTTTTATTAGAAGAAGTCCAGTTTGTACAAAAGTTTAGCAAGAGGAAAGAAATTATTTAAATTAAGCTTATTAGTCACCAAACTCAGTTGCACTGTGATTTTTTTTTTTAAATTTATGTTAGTGCTTTAAAGAGAGAACATTTTGCATAGCATAAAATTGATTCTCAAATTATTAAAAAGACATAATACATGTCCTTTTATCCTGAAGGGGCATTTGGAAATTCGGAACCAGGGCAAACATTTCATTTTTCTAATAATTCAAACCAGTTGATTCATCAAAGTGAAACAAGTCCATCACCGTACATGGGGCAATGATTCCCTTTAGCTAGTGCTTGTCACAGTACTACAATCTGACAGGTTTGTAGGGCATTATTACTGGGTCTGATTTGTACCACTCTATCCCTTTTACTAAATCTTAAAAATCTTTTTAACTTTTCTTTTTCCTCTACTCTCTTAAACTAACACCTGAAGGCAATTTAAATATACCACTCCATAATGAAATACCACTTTCATTCTCTCTAGAATTAAGATGTCGTTACCAGCCATCTGTTCCTGGTCCTGCTCACTATTTCTTCCATTAAAGAATTAATTCCAGGCATGAAACACCTCATTGGAGCAACAATCACCTGAAACCACCAGACTGCTGCAATATAAGGGTGGGCCCAGCTTACAGGGGGAACAGCAACTGAAGAAGCTTCTTCAGATAACTTGGTGCCACTGTATGCAGTGGGTAAGGAGATATCCTCCTTTCTCTTCCTTCCCTCCTTCCTGTTTCTAGAAGCAGTAGCTCTTCATTGCTCTGCTTGTGCTCCCTACAACACCTGTATCTGGTATACAGGACAGAGGGCATCTGAAGTGCTTTCAGGTTAAGGACCAAAGTATCAGTTTAAGGGCCAGAGATATGGGGCCCATGCTGAAGCTTCTCAATGAAGTTCAGTGGATGCTGAACTAGGATTTGATACTAGCAGTCAGAAAAGCACAACTCCAGTTGTGCTATTCTGAACATCACCAGCAGTTTTATACACGCACAAGCTGTAGCCACAGCACACAGGCTTTGATTCTTAACCATATTTCCACAAACTGTGCAGAGCTTATTGTGATCAGGATTTCAAAAGGGAGGGGCAGAGTGAGGAGTGGAGGTTGGGGGTGGGTGGGTGAAGAAGCAGCAGGGCAGGGGAATACAGGATGTTATTGTAGGGCCTGTAGATGACTACCCAAGTGGGACTCTTCCCTCAGAAGTTAGCCACCAGGCAGCATATGACCAAAGGCGTTAGGTCTCCAGTGCTTTGACCAGGAATTTTTCAGGCAGCTGCATGAGTGCATATACTGTGTGAGCATACACAGCAAAATCAGATGTACCTGACTTACAAAATGCATCAGATCTACTCATCTGCTTAGATGATCTGTCCCTAGGCAGCAAGATGTGTTATGTCCCCCACTGCAGCAGGTATAATGCAGGGTATGAATGAAGCAATGCTTGTATGGTGGATCTGACGCAGTGGACACACCAGACCTATGCATACCTGCTAGGTGCCCAGCCCAGGACGTGGCGGAACCTAGTCTGAATAGGACAAATACTGTTGTCCTAGCTGGACATAAAGATATCTAGAAATCCTAAAATAAAATGTCCAAATTCCTTAAATTCTACCTGTGTAAGATTTCCAGGAAGGAAAACAGGGTTTGTCTGGTAAAACCCTGCTGAAATCCAACTCTATTAAGTAATACCCTCTAGATTAAACTAAAAATGAACATACCAGAAGGTTAAATTAACTTCTTGTTTTCTCTCTGATGTGTTGGCATTTTATGCACATTTTCACTTCCCTTGCTCTACAGGTTACCCTACCACACCATACCATTAGTTTCCATTCACTGCCTCCCTGTGACTCTCTATTATAGCTAATGTTGTCCACCTAATATTTATTTTCAAGTTGGGAAATTTCCTGAGATACCTTTTGGCTATATTGCTATGCCCATTTAATGATTCCCAGTCCCCATTTTTCCATGAAATCACTGATGATGTCTAGCATCACTGCTGAATTTTACTTGTCTTCATATGCATACATCATTAAAAAAAAAGTTATTGAAACTTCAGAAACTACCCCATCAATGTCTAAAGTTATGGTAAAGGAGAAGGAGTGAGCACATACAACTCTTGCATTAAAAAGGACGGACCTTGGAATTATAGACCATTTACTGCTTAAGAAATAAGGCAACAGATAAGCACTAGAAGATAACAGAGTAACGCTAATACCAATTTGACATTATTTGCTTTCCACACATCTAACATCCTTCTGCAACAGGATAATCAGTCTTGTGGATAGAGGAAAGGCAGTGGATGTCTCAAGTCTTGACTTTGGTAAGGTACATCATCTCTTACAGCATTCTCATCAGTGACACAGAAAAAAATATCCATTAGAGTATGAACTCAAAAATGGATAGAAAACCACCCTAGAGAGCAATTACTAGTGTTCTGGTGTCAAACTGGAAAGTTGTCAGATTGGGTTCTTCATGGTTCAATCCTGCATTACTGTTTGTCAGTACTTTCACTACTGACCTGAAGCACAGAAGACAGTATGCCTATAAATCTACTGCAAGGTGGGAAGGATTATGAACATTCTCAAGGATAAGCACAGAATTCAAAGTAATCTTGCCAGATAAGGAAGACATAGACTAAGTGGATAAAAGCTCAGAGGAAGACAACCAGAGAGAACATAACACAAGAGCAAGCAAGTCCCATTAGGGAAAACTGAAGAAACTAGGGTTGGGTTTGTCCCATAGAAGAAGCTTCTGATAGGAGAGAAATAAAGGTTGCTACTAAGGAAAAGACTTTTCTCCAGATCCATGATGATGGTAAGAAGAAAAAGTAGTAATGTAGGAAAGTTAAATATTAGTGTTAGCACTGGAATATGTTGTGTATCTTAATTAGCTAGGTTTTAGAACAGTGTAGACAAAAAACAGTCAGGAATGACTTCTGCATTGCTGATCCAGTCTTCAAAGAGAAGACAGACTACATGACAAGCTCTTGGGGTTATTCCAGTCCTGATTGTAGAATGAATTCAATTTTATGCAAGAGCTGTGGTTGTGTATCTACCTGCATATTACATGTACAAAGGAATCAGTGCAACTAAGTAACCATTAGTGGAAACTTGAGGCTGGTTTTTTGGGATTCAGAGGATTTATGGTGTTTGAATGAGACATGCAGCTCCTTAAGAAGATAAAATTATAGGTGCCAAGTAGAAGAATGTAGGTCTTTCCCATTAGATGTGGAAGTGAAAAGGATGTGAATTGGAATTGAAGGAAGGGACTGCGGGGGACTAGGAAGCAAAAGCTTCCTTGTGAACAGGACACAAAGAAGTCTAAGGATTGCTTGCTTTCTCCATTCTTTCTCCTTTCTTTTTATGCTGTTTCCCTCAGAAAGCGCACCTCTTATTGAGTTGGAGAGAAAGTAAAATTCTGAGAAGCTCCCATCTTGCATTCCTGAAGCTCAGTTATAAGTTCCAGTGGCTCAGTCTTCCCTGTAATAGAAAGCATTACTGCATATGCACAGAGATATATCTTTAAATCCAGTCTTCAACTATGCACTGTAGCTCATGCTGCCAAGTCTTGGAGTCTGGCCTCTTCACTGATTTTTGCCAACAGAAATAGTGACTGAAGTGGTATTCTTGAAATTTACCAGCACTTCCCTGCCTGTCCCTTGTCATAATCACAGAATGGTAGAGGTTGGAAGGGACCTCTGGAGATCATCTAGTCCAACCTCCCTGAGGGTTCATCTACAGCAGGTTCATCTACAGCAGGTTAAGGTAACAACATTTCTGCAGCATTTAACTGGAAAAGATTTGAGCCACATCTGAAAAGCCCTGAGCCAATTAATCTAAGCCACGTTTCCTGACAGTGCTTATTTTAGCTATTACTGTAGTCTACCCTGGTAAAAGTACTGAGAGGTAAACTAAACTCAATTGCTTGGCACTAGTACACAAATATAGCTGGGTCCGGGTGAGGCTTTGAATCTACAGTTTGAGTTTGGAATTGCAGTTATTTAAACTCTAGTAAATGGGGAAAAAACTGACATTTCTACTTTGGGATTATTGTACAAATTTAAAAGTTTATGCTCATTTCTGAACAGAAACAAAATACATATGTTTTCAAATATTCTTGTCAATTATTTTTTCTAAACAGATTTGGTTCAAAGTCTTTTGCTTAATTAATGTAAAAAGGAATGTTTCAACTGACACTTCATTGTCCAGTTTATATTTTGTTTACATAAAAAGAAATATTTTTAAATCAGAAAACCTAAATATTCCATTTTGGCAAGGTTTGGGGTTTTATTTGTGTTTTAATTAGAGCTCTTTTCTCCCAAGAATATCTTCATTAAAAAGAACTCACTTTTCAAGAAAAAATTTCCACAAATATCTCTTCCAACACACTGAACACTTACTAATAGGTTTTTTCCTACCCTGCACTAATATGAGTGATACTCTATTTTGCACAAAAAGTACAGTAACTGAAATATATTCTGAATTTCATAATTAATTCATTTTTAGATGTGGATCCACGATGAGTTCAATGTGAGAAGATACTGGCCTGATCCTATGTGAAAGCAACAGCAAGAATCAAGAGGGCAGATATAATCTTCTAAAAACTCTTTGTCAAGTGAATAATTACTTTATTGTATTTCTTTTGAACAACAATTCAGTAAGAATGATAGCCTGAAAATATTTTAGTAGCAGGATGTTTTTTAAATCGGAAGATAGTCTCTAAGCAGCTGGTTTTATGCACAAATCCACGCAGCTTTCAGAAAAGGCAGAAAATATAGATGCCTACTAGCAGTGAAGTGCACAACTGGAGTGTTAACAGTATGAACTGCAGAGTGACAAAGCATGATAATAGTGTTACTGTAAATCTGATGAAAGAAATGGCACATGGTACAGGAAATCAGCATCCAAACAATGCCACTCAGCTACAATCACTTCGGCATCAGTCCTTCCAAACAGCACCTTTCCATGAAATGATTCCATGTAAAAGAACTTTTTTATACGTTTATTTTTCAGCAGCTGCCATGTCAGTTAAGCTATCATATTAGTGTTCAATCCTGCAAGCTGTCAATATTTCCTGGAGTAACAGTATCAGGAACTTTGCTAACCATCAGCAGCTACAGCAATCTAGCCAATCTGGAAGCAAGGGCTCCAAGTCAGCAAGCCCAAGAGTGCCTGGAACAAGAAATCAATTGTAATCTGAGGGACCCCTAATACACTTCCCTACTAAAGCTTCTCAATTTTGATAATGCCATAAAAAGCGTAAGAGGAGGACAGGGAACAACCATAGTTGAAAACTCGTGCACGGCTTTTTTAGACTCAAAATTAACATATGCACAAAACAGTCTGAAAAAGTAAGATGGCTTTTTAGCACATGAAATTCAATATCATTTCATTGCTAGTAGATTAGTGTGATCTATCAATTCCTAATTCCATGGATACTGCAATGCCTAAATATTGCTTCATTATCCTGGACACCACACCTGCAAAAGCCTACCGAGTTCAACAGACTGATAATGCTGCCCAATTTGTTTAGCTTTTTAATATACACAAGTAATTCTGGAGATGCTTGGACTACTCTATCAATGCACATTGATTAGTCAATATCTTAGCTGTATGAAGATTATGTAAACCACCTACTAAAATTAAAATTTTTAGCCAAAAATCCCTGTGCTGATTTTCCTTCACTGCTCAGCAAAAGTTGGGTGCAGTCAGTATAGGCACACAGGCTTCGTACGGATTTCAAGTTAACCCTCTGTTCTGCTTTTAAGCAGGAGTCAAGTGAGATAATATTTCTGAAGCTACTCTGGGACTTCATTTAGCAGTACTGAGTGAACCTTATCAAAAATAATTTCCTCCATAACAGTTTCTCAGCCATAAACAATAGACAATGCAAAGGGACTCTAACAGTGCAGGACAGCACTGACCACATCCCCAAATCCCAGTCGAAGTGGTTTTGGCTGGGATAGAGTTAGTTTTCATAGCAACCCATATGGTGCTGTTTTGGATTTGTGACCAGAACAGTGTTGATAACACACAGATATTTTAGTGCTTACACAGCATCAAGGCTTTCTCTGCTTCCTACTCTGTCCCCACAATGGGTAGGCTGGGGGTGGGCAAGGGGCTGGGAGGGGACACAGCCAGGACAGCTGACCCTAGCTGACCAAAGGGATATTCCCTACTGCACAACATCGTGCTCAGCAACAAAAGCTGGGGGAAAAATAGAGGCAGAGGGGACCTTCAGAGCACTAGTATCTGTCTTCCCAGGTAACAGTTACATGTGGCGAAGCCCTACTTTCCTGGAAACAGCTAAACACCTACCTGCCGATGGGAAGTAGGGAAATTAACTCCTTATTTTGCTTTGCTTGCATACACAGCTTTTGCTTTGCCTATTAAACTGTATTTATTGTCAACCCACGAGTTTTCTCATTTTGCCCTCTCCCACACCAGTGAACCACACCACTAGTCAGTACAAAACAGTAGGTGCATATTTATATTTTTGGTCATGCACAAGCCTGCACTGAGCCTGTTCAGTTTTGCTGGCTGTGTGGCATGAAGCTTTTGAGCCTGCATTTGCAAGAACTACAGCACATCCCTCCATGCAAAACTGCCAAGACTTTTAACCCTAAATACACTAATCTGAGACGCCACTGCCCACTCCTCCCATTTACTAACAGAGGCAGATGGACACGTCACTGCATACGCCACTACACCGCAGGTGAGGGGAGAGGCGCAAAGGCATCTTCTGGAAAACTACTGAGCTGCTCAAGTTCAGCACAGCACCTGCTCCAAGACCTAAGAAATGGCAGCTCTTACTCTGCTGGCCAGGCTCACACCAGCAGCTGTGAACAATCCCCAGGAGACTGGGGAACTGGATTGTCGGCACAACATTGCATTTGTCCCATTTTCTCTTCAGTTTTGATTTGTACAAACAATCACAAGGAGTATTATTGATGAGGAAAGACTAGACAGAAATTTGTTTGTTCAATGTGTAAGAAATTTTGTTTTTATTGTAAATATCAGACAGAACTAGAAACAACAAGGGCTGGTTTTGGGGGTTAGTATGTTGTTTCGTGGGTTTTGGTTTCTCTCCACCGCCCCCAAAAATTAAGGTTTTACTGAAAAGGAATGAGGAAATTACCAGCTTCTGGCTAAAGAACGTTTAACCAAAAGCTAACTAAAGACTGAGTTTCAAACTTTAAAAAAATAATTATTTTTTAAAGCCGAAAAGAAGCGATGTAAGAGATACATACTGTATACCTATAGCTGAAAACCTGTGTTTCCAATGATGAAAACAGTAGTGAATCACTCGGATCTATTTGCGTTTCTCCACCCAAATTTTCAAGCCCTGGTGTTTACTTGGAATGAACTAGGAATGGAGGACATTTGTTATCCATTTATTGAGGTTTTTCTCTGTGCTGGTGCTGTACTGATTACAGATTCTCTATATGTCATTAGGAGACATTTGTAGCAAACAGGAAGACTGGTTATTTTTTTGGCAAGGCATGCTGAAGGAATCAAGGCTTTGGGTATTCCACAAAGTTAGCTGTATAATCAGTAACAGAACAAAAGTTAAATAAATGTTGCTCTCTATCTCAGATTGTCTATGCAGTTTCTGCTAATGACTAATTCCACAGCACTTTGTTGTACAGGTTCAATAATCAAACATTGTAAATTTGGGACATTTTGACAGGATGTTTTAATTACTCTACAATTTTTTTTTAATTTTTTTTTTTGGGGGGGGCAAGTGAAGGCAAGACTCCATCAAATCTTAAGTTGAAACACCTAATGACAATGAATGCATATTTACTTACATAATGCT
>NW_010318680.1:0-10585 GCF_000700745.2 Antrostomus carolinensis | reverse complement strand
TCCTGCTATTTAATTTATTTCACAAAAAGGGAACAAACAAAAGATCCTAGGGTCAAGTGCAGCGAGACCTCTAAATCCACACAAAAAACTCCTGGTTTCCAAGGGGATCCATATTAGTACAGAAACCTGTTTGTAGGCTGCAGGATGCAGTAACTAACAAATATTTTATTTTATAAATATAGTTTGATTTTTACTTTTTCCATCAGTAAAGCAGAATTTTCATATTTTATATTAACTTAATCTTGAGGTTTGTTTTTTATAATTTCACTAACAAAGTAATAACAGGAATTTCTTCTACCCTTCAATATCATGAGCTAGTCAGATAAGAACTTTGTATTGCATAATACATGATGCCCTGCTTTACATGTGATATGCTTTACAAAAATCTTGGTCTAATTGTGAAAGACTACTGTTACAAAACATTCTCATCGCTGGCGTGTTTAATTGAGCTCCTGAGAGGCAGTATCAGTAAGACTTAGGGATAAATAACCAGTAGTCCCATTGGTCTCACCAAGAATCCATTGATGTTTCATAAATCCTAGTCAGTACAAATCTAATTGAGTTACCATGCTGAATTAGCTTACATCTAAATGGCATTCATGTCTACAAATGGAATAATTAGAGTCTAGAAAATGGGATATATCAAGTGCTATCCCAAGTGACAACAGCAAGACATTTGTATTCATTCAATCAACTGCTTTAAAAAAGCAGATGTACTACTTGATTTGGGGTTGATGACGAGACAGTGTTATTGAGTCTAGCAATGATATTAGACAGAATATTAAGTATTTCTTCATATCTATCTATTTATATTTATTCTAAGAGATTCTTCACTTTGATTCTTTCCAATTTTGCTTTAGGATACAAAGTCATTACATGACTACATACTCCCTATTTTATAGCTAGGGTAATGAAATCAGCTACACTCATTAGCGCACTTCTTTCCACTACTGGAATTTGAAGATGAATAGCAAATAAATCAATAAATAACAGGGTTTGCAACAGAACTTTCAAAGGTACTAATATTTTTAGCCTCCATACTGAAAGAGTCTTTTTAGGTAGAATAAAGCAAATAGGACTGTTCGTTTTGCTGCCTTGCTTAACCACTTTCTTCTATGTACTAAATTAAATGTGGTACCGTTACACTCTTGCCAGAATCCAGTGTCACCCTGCACTGCAGACTGAAATTTATCAGATGCCCCTAGTTGTCTGGTTCAGGTTTAGTTAAATACCATCTGTTTTCTTCAGGACAAATATAAAGCATGGCTATCTCAAACTGTATATAAAACCACTATTAAATTAGGATGAATCTTTGCAATGCTGAATAACAGATTCCTTTAATTCAAAAAGTAGTCTAATTTGCATGCATATTTTATTTATTACACCAATTAAGTTTTGCAAATAGTTTGCAATGAGGTCCCTATGACCTAATAATTCACAATTACTCCTGGGATATCCTGCCCACTTTAGCACGTTTTGAATAATATTGCTATCTCCTTGAGAAAAATAATGCATTTTTTACATGATGGATTTATTAAGAGTGTGCACACCTCTTTCTTAACCAATTTTACTCTAGGCAGGGTTACTGGAACTACTTCATAGGCCTTTGTCGTGTTGGTTAATGAATGCTTTCCTTCAGCTTCCTGTCTTTTCAGATACTTGTCTTCTAAGCTCTTGTGGAAATCCCGTGTATATACAATCTAGATGAGCACTCCGGTTGGTAACACAATATAAATTAATAATAACCATTTGAAACTGTCAGGATGATACTATGTTTCTGCTATAGCATTAAATAATGGAGCATAGTTGACAATTGATGTTGTAGAGCAAATTTACCACAGTCAAATCTGCTCAAGTCTGGTAAACTTGCTTCAGATTTATACTGCAGAATTTAACTTCCAAAAAACTGCATTAGAATAAATTTAATTTGAGAGTCACTTGGATCTACTCAAATAATGACAAGTTGTATTGAGTTAGGCTTAAAAGAACTAACTACCATATAGTTTGCTCTGCTTTAATCAGCTTTATAAGGAATTTTAAATGAGCTCGGAGTATGAGAAAACACTTTATTTTGGTACAGTGTTCAAGCAAGACGGGCATTTCCTTGTACTTCATATGCATAGCTTCCGCCCTTAAAGCATTCCGCTAGTAATCTGCATTTTGAAATTTATGCTTCATTCCAGTACAAACAAACTAACAAAACTCCCTCTTTATGAAAGAAAATTTCTAGCTTGCAAAAATAGTTAGGGAAGATGAGCTATTTGCTAAAAAAATAACAACAAAAAATCAGACATCATATAGTTTGCATGTGACTTTCATATACAGACATGAATATCTTCCTGTGTTTTTGGAGAGGGTGATTCCTATGGGAATAGAAACCTGCTCAAGAAATGTGTACTCTGCAACCGCATGCAATTTTCTATTTAAACTACCTATATATAGTGGTGTGAAGCATCATGGTATTCCTACATCTTTTCTCAGAAAACACGCTCAGATAAAAACCCTAAAACTGGTATGTCCTAGCAAAAAATCCACCTTCCTGAGTCCTTTCAGAGCTTTTGCTACCAGGTGTGTTCCAACACTGGGCTAGAGCACTGGGCTAGAGCACTGAGGGCCCCAGCTTCCCTCTGTTCCCCCAAAAAGGCTGGCAGCTGCCTGCACAGCCCCCCACTTCCCGCAGGTTCCCTCACTGCCCAAGAGGCCTTCTGCTGAGAAAGCCTCTCTGGGTTATTCCTTCGCTTTGCTTCGGTGTGCTGTGCTATTTCACTGCTGAAGTACAACACTAAGCACTTAGTGCCAATAGCTGCTAAATATTTGTGAACACATCTGGGCTTCAGTCTTCAGAGGACACAGTCCTTTTGTCAAAGCTTCACACACCTCATCCCTTTCATTGTAGGTCATAGTTGTCTCCCTGCAGCCATCTTTGAGTTTTGTCTCCCTTCACTGCTTTCTCATCTTACAC
Organism: Antrostomus carolinensis; assembly: GCF_000700745.2. Classification (NCBI taxonomy): domain Eukaryota; kingdom Metazoa; phylum Chordata; class Aves; order Caprimulgiformes; family Caprimulgidae; genus Antrostomus; species Antrostomus carolinensis. The sequence goes on along the minus strand of NW_010318680.1, from coordinate 7,623 downwards.
TGTCTTTAGATAATGAAGGGCCAAGCACTATACTCCATGTAGAGCCAGACCCCACCTTCAATTGGAGAAACAAGCTCTGGTGCATTTCGCACACAGATGGCAACACCTGCCCACTTTAACACACCTATCCTAGCCAAAAAGCAACCAAAATCCTTCCTACTGCTGACTTTGATCCACTAGTTCATGCTGAGCCTTTGCAATGGCCTACCAAGTTTCCTGTCCCATCACCTTTTCCTCAGTTGTTCCCAGAACTAAATCTGATTTCAGATTATTTTCCCCTGCTGATTTGATCTGATCCTATTTCGTCCAGCAAAATGGATTCATTGGTACTTTCTACCTGTTCTAACACCTTTAGATTCTTTTCTTATGCATCTGAAGTTCCTCTTGATAAAACGCACCCAGCAATGTAAAAAATAAAATGGGCAATTCCTGAATAGGCAACTACAGAGAAATTGATTATGCTTTAAATTAATGTAAAGTAGCTGTTTCCTTACCACCAGCAAACTTTTTCAGAAGGGAATGGTGCAAGAGGCCTGCCTCTCGCCTTTGCTTATAGTGGTACATATGCTCTGTTGATAGCAAAAGGAAGTAATGAGTTTTGCATTTTGGTCTACAGAAATTTCGTTTTAAGCAAGTGGGAACTGTACTCATGTGTGAGAAAATAACCCAAACCAGCAAAAACGGGCAGAATAAAAGCCTGTTATACAATGTAAATCTCAAAAGCGGCTGCATTCATTGGAGCAATGAGGACTGAAACCAGACCCCTCACTGAATGAGAGATGCAACGACAGATCTTACAAAATGAGCTTAAAACAAAGCATGTTTACAATATTCATAAGTATAATATAAAATAGTCACAAACTGCATAATATTTCAGTTCTTTGAGGTTTTTCTATTTTAATTCTGTGCAATTTCATTAACTCCCTTGCAAGGAGATGTGCTTGAAGGAACTCGATAATATAGGTCATTTTTAGTAGACATTTATATTCCGTTGTTAATTGGCGATGCAAGGAGGAATGAAATAGCCTAGAAAGTATACTACAGGGAATAGCTTGCATTGGCAAACAAAATGAGTGAGTAATCTAGCAGACCTGTTTCCTCTTCTAAAATCCTTCCATGGCACTGCATTTCCAAGTACGAGCGTGAAATGCTACAAATTAGAATTAGTACAAATCATTTTGTGCTATGCCAACAGTTAAGTGATGTGCACAGCAAATGAACCCAACCCCCATTTTTTCTGTGCACCAAGCTAACAACTGGAGACAGCAAACACAGATTAAGACATCAACCCAGAAAATGCTGCAGCGACTACATACAACTAGAACGCTTTGTTTCAGTATGATGGAGATAGATTAGTTGGACTACATTTCCCATGATGCAGTGGGTAGGGACCTGATTGACAGTTTTAGTAACTACATTTTCATAAAATTGTGACTCAGCTATAAGAAAAAAAATACTGTGTGAAGTTGCTTGGTGTTATTTAAAAGGACGCAGACCAAATGATTGTTTATCAGTATACAAAATACTGAGTGAAATTTTCCCACAGGAGTAGCAGCCTGAATAGTATTAACAGTGCTTTAAACTGTAATGAATTCCCAGTCTAATTCACTATGAGGTTTCAATTTATACCACATTTAGAGTACTCCAGGTTCAAGTAATCACAGCAGTAATTAGCTTACTTCCAGTCCTCCAAAATAAACCCACTAATTTTTGCAATCAGCCTTCATTTGGTTAATCACCAGTTTAATTGATTTAATTAGTTTGATCTGCAAAATTAGTCAAGTGTAAATACTGTTTTGTAAACAGAGTTTAGCTCCAAGCTGTAATATAGGGAATTCTAATTCAAAGCTAGAGTTAATAATAAAAACCAACACACACAATTTTGTTGCAGTATCTGGTGGTTTTAAGTCTGCAAGACACAAATTTACACTTTTAATAGATAATTCTATTTTATATTAGTGACAAAACTAAGGACGTTGCCTCTCAAAGTTTTATTCTTGACTAATGATTTTTACACTGTGACAACTGACACTAGAACAGTGTTTTTGCTTTCTCTAGCTTAAGAGCAGAATTTTTATTTTTTTATTTTGCTTTTGGTTTCAAAAGATGCTAAAAGGCATTTATTAATGAGCTAGACCAAAGGAAAAAAAATATATAAGGAGAACTCTGGCTACTGCTAAACAAACATTATTTTAGAATGTTTTAGAAGGCACAGGAATAAAAGAAGCAAGCCAAACTGCAAACCTGGGCAGGAACATACAAGCCAGAGGGAATGTCTAAACAGAAATAATGCCCTGAAATTACAAGTTGAACAAAATTTGAAATAGCAGTAGATTCAAAGGTTTGCTATTCTAGCACAGCTTCATCAGTTATTGATACTAATAATCAAAAAAGTACATTTGATCCTCTGAAAAAATGCTATGTACTTCATGACAAATGCCCAAATTCACCATGTACATATTCAAGTCTTTAAAGTTATCACAGAAGATGCAGAGTGTGTGTTCAGAACAAGGCAAGTATCTTCACGGTAAGCTAGCAGACACCTAGAAGGCCAGAAAAACTGTCAAACAGAAAGCAGCCTTCCATTGAATAGCATTCAGAGAAAGAAAGTGAGTGGGATTTATCGTATAAACGAGAGAGACAGTAAGAGATTACAAAAAAAAAAAAAGATAAAAGATAAATGACCACAACTATGAAAAATTTCTTTCCAAAGAATGCAAACTAGTAAAAGCGTAAGTCTAGGATGCAGATAAGGGATCTGCTCTCGGCTCTGCTAGGCTGCCTTTGTCATCACAGTCAAGTCGTTTAGATTTTCTGAATCTCACTTCAAATTGTAAATGCAACCAGCATTTGTTCCTAGCTCATACAGAAATTGCACCAATCCTTTACAAAGGAGGGCAAAATAAAAAACCTCTTCTACTGAAAAATAAGATGCTATCATCAAAAAGTTATCTGATTTTTTTCTCCCTAAAAAAATCATTAATATTTCAAACTGTTTCAAATTAAATTTTTACTCTATTTTAGTTTATTTTAAAATTTTCCTCTTTTTTTGTTATACCAAGCTTTACCCTGTCTCCCACCTCAGTCTTGTTCCTGAATATAAAAGTATGTATACAACTCCTTTTCCTCCCATTTGCCCCCATCTCCTTTTTCCAACTGAACCTTTCAAAATTATTTCAAGTTGAAGTAATTTAACCACCATATTCAAGCACTTCAAGATTTCCTTCATTGTCTGAAAAATTATTTCCTGGCAGCAGGACATTTTCCTAAGTGCAGAGATATTACCATTTCAGAGAAGAAAAAGGAAAGAGGGAAGAAGGAAAAAAAATAAATCCAACTATCATTTTTTTCACTTGTCTTCAGTGTAAAAAATGGAAAACATCTGAGAAATCAAGTTTCTGTTCATTCTGATTTTAATTTCTCTCTTACAAAATATTTCCAACTTTTTATCAAATATTTTGTTGAAAGTATTTCACAGGGAAGGTTTTTTGTTTCTTTGACTAGCCACCTGGAAAAAAAACAAAACAAAACCCCCAAGAGTAACTCATCTGAGCCTTTCAAGCTTGAGAAAAACATTCATACAACTTCGGACAAGACCAGAAGCCAGCCAAGAGAGACACAGGGCAGAAGCTTTGCACCCAGCCGCATGCCTAAGCTCAGTGCCAGTCTATTCCAGCCACTGCATTGCTGCTCAGCCCATGTTCCATCATGGGAAGACAGTGAAAACTTACAAGATCTAAACTAAGAAGGAACTATAACATCTGCACTAGTTCTTTCCTATCATTTTAAAGCCTCATTTTTCATGTCTTATGATGTACTAATTTGTGCATTTGCAAAAACAACTGTGAATTCTGTTTTGTACATGCAGTGTGGTTACCACTAAGGAGGATTTAGGGGATTCGCATTAAACCAAGTCCCAGATAGTTTTCTCTTTGTGATCTGCATTGATCTGTTCTTTGTCAGTTCTAATTATCAATCAAAATGACTGAATTAAGTCAACCACTCTGCAGAAGACCTATTTATGCACATGATCAAAAGCACAGCTATGATACAAAGCCTGAAGAGGTTCCCCAATGCTCCATGTAACTTCAGCGATAGGTCTCTTCATAGAAGACGCAACCCTATCCCTTCCCCATCTCCTGAACTAACACGGTCTGTTCAAGTCTCTCAGTCCCTCTGCAGGACTTTTGTGTGAATAAGTAACATTTGCTGGATGAAAATAAAACCTCTAATCACCAATCCCTGGAAGAACAGCACCCTGTGGAATAGATTACAATATTTTAGCATGTTCATTTCATTTGGTGTTTCCACTAGTGCTCTTTTAACAGGGATACAAACTGCACATTGGGTACTCGTTACACCACACTGGAGAGAGCAGCATATCTTGTAAATATGCATTAAACTCTGGCTAGATTTTCCTTCACTACATACTGTGTCTGAGCCGAGACACAAACATGTATACTTGAGAGCAATAGTTGGGGTATATTCCTGGCATGCTGCCACTGTCAGTGAAATATGTCCTTTTTACAGATGTTTCCTGTACTACTGGGAACAAATTGCTCATCCATACGCAGAAAGAAGTACACAGATAGACATAAGGTACTATGAAGAAAAAAATTATGTTTATATAGCCAGGGGAAAATGGGTTTAAACAAATCCTGTTTGGAGAGTACTAAATGTGTGCATCTTAATGCAATAGACAGCTAACATTTTTCTTAGACAGAAGTCAGAGATTTTAAAAAGCATGTTGCATTTCATAGGTGGTCTTAGAAATGCAAAGTTTAACCAAACACAAAGCACAATTGAAGCTTACTAGCTTTGTTGGTATATATGACTATGATCACTGGGAAAATTCCATAGTTCCTGAAGCCAGTTCATGCAGAAGCTACAGCAGGTTTCATTTCTCTGAGAAGTGAAAGGTGTCCCCAGATGGTTCAGATACAGAAAGATCGGTTTGATGAATGAGCTGGACAGGAACTCCAGATTGCAGAGAGGTGGCAGAATATATGAGAAGGCATTTAGACTGGATTCATGCTCTTAGTTTTATGCTGTTTATGGTTAGATTTGGCATAAGCCTGGAGTGGTGTGGATGTATGGTACCTGGTCCAGAATAAACACTGCTAGCACGCAGTTGTATTGTCAATATTCTTAGCAAATTCAGAACAGTAGAATGAGCTTAATGTTGGATTAGTATTACAGGTATTGCATAGAAGCAAGTTTTTGCTTTAATAATTAGAAACCCTAAAAGACTATTTATTTCGTCATTGAACTGTGGCTCCAAAATTCTATATATTTTGACCACATTTTAACTAAACTGTAATTATTTTTTTTTTAATTTAATTTTTGTAGCAAGGCCTGTTAGCTTTGCTCTCACAGGAACAAGAAATCAAGAGACTGAAATACATTCTGTATTCTTATCTATATGTATTATTCACATTCATGTTTTGCAAGAGACTGATGGATTTTCTAATTTGTAAGAATTAAGAATAACTCTGAAACAACAATGAATGGATAATGACCATATTTGCTATATTTGATTTAACACATTTGGCTAGGGTTAACCTATTCGTGTTTGTTTCCTTCAACCATACACTGGTAAGGTTTCATTAAAATGAAAAAGGGTTGTACATATTCCTGCAAAGCATACTACACATGCTTCAGCAGCTTTTAGGCTGGATCATTTCCTGTTTTGAAGGAGCAAACAAGCCTCAACAGAAGCTTCATCGCTTATCTGGCTTTTAACAATCACATTAGCTTACATTACACAGCTCTAATCACGAATGATCTGAGAACTGCTTGAGATTGGTCCATAAATATAACACTTAAACAGGGAAAATACAGGTAAAATTAGTAAGTAATTATTGTTAGAGTCACAACAAAGATTTCCATACACCCCCACCATGCCCATGGCCCCTCTCCCGCCCCCTGCCCCTTACATATTGGTTACCATTTTCCTCCCTTTCCGTATAATCTGTGGCTTGTGATCAGAGGGAATGAGAAAAAAATTACAGAAAATATATAGCGTTACAGGCCACATATATAAAGGAATAAAAGACAGTTATTTCATATACATTCTAGCAGCTCTCAGAATTTCTGGCAGTGCCAGCAGAATTTAAGTGACTTCAGGCACAACGTGGTCAAATACAATTGCTTAATGACCATTAAAAAATTAATACAGTGTGGTGGTTTGGGTGGATTCACCCTTTTGCTTGCAGCCAAACACAGCCTGCTCTATCACCCTCCCCCCACTCTCGCCCAGGGAGTAGGGGAGGGAATTGGAAAGAAGGGCAAGGAAACTCACAGGTTGAGATAAAAACTATTTACTAATTAAAATAAAATGATAATGATAACAACAGTGATAACAGACTATACAAATGAGTGATACACAGTGCTCACTACCCGCTGACCAATGCCCGACCTGTGCCAGCCAATGATCCCAGAGCCAAGATGGTCCCGAACCGAAACCCCCGAAGAGCGAGCCTGAACGATCCCCGAGAGAAATACCCCGTCTTCCGGTCACCCCTGGTTAATATACTGACATGACGTGATATGATATGGAATATTTCATTGGCACATCCAGATGCCAGTTTTGGGTTTTGCTGTTCACTGCACTTCTCCCCTCTCAGTCCTAGTGCGGCTGTGAAGCAGCCAAACACGGTGGCCTTGAGCTCCAGCAGCAACTAATAATACCAGTACTGTTACCAACGTTCTTCTCATAATAAGTCTGAACTGAAACACTGAAAGTAAAATACAGCTATTCTAATTACTAAAAAGAAAATTAACTCTATCCTAGCAAAACCAGGACATACAGTCACAGGCTCACTCTCAGATATACACCTTAGTTTGTCACGTTAACTCCAAGTTACTCACTCTCTGCCTCTGACCAAGGCCTCAAAGTTGTCACAAAAGTCGTCTCTCCTTGGAAATGAGGACTATATCAATACAAACATTTCTTTCTAGATGCTAGCTGCTTCCCTGAAGACCCAAGTGTATTTTATTCCTAGACCACAGACTTTCTGTGTGTCAGACAGAGGTTTTCTCCAGGGAGGTTAGCAAAGTCCTGTTACTACAGCATGTTGACTTCCGAGTGCCTACAGACTCACAGCTGCCACACAAACCTATGTAGTCTCCCACCAGCTGTATCCTACAAACACTAATCACTAAACAAAAGACCATTCCAAGTCACTGCACTGCTTAAGTGGATGGCTCCAAGGTCAAGAGAAGTTTAAAAACAAATTTTAAAATGGGTGGAAAGAAGAATAGCGAAGAGACAAAGACCTATTTATAAGTCTCCTAGAATTTTTTTATTTTTTTTATGACTGCTCATGAAGACCACCTTACTCTTCTGAATGCCTTTGAGGTCACACCTCCACAGCAGCTTTTACAGAGCTGACCGTTACTTGCAAATGCAAGCCCTCTGCATGGGCATCCCCTTGAGTACCCTGAGCATTAGGTGCCAGTTCTTATTTTTGAGATACCAAGGACACAGCAGGAACCTGTACAGAACTTTACCTTGGCATTTAAATATGATTTTAAACAAGCGAACATCACCTCAGTTTTTATGATCTATAGCATCCCTATAAGGTATGGGATATCCTTCTATAAGTACATTAATAACAAAAG
>NW_010318679.1:0-13276 GCF_000700745.2 Antrostomus carolinensis | reverse complement strand
CTTCCAATCCAAACCATTCTATGATTCTTCTTAGAAGGAATTTCCCCGAGGAATACTATGCTACTCCTATCAAGCCTTTCTAATCCAGCATTAATCCTCAGGAAATTCAGGCAGGGTTACAGGATCATCTGTAACTCCTGAAAGAAGGGCAATATAATCAAATTTCAAATTTGTAGCAGTTTCTGCAAGGAAATATGTAAGACTGAAAAGGAAAACAAAGTCATCTAAGGAATCTGGAGAAAGAAAGGGGGTAAAGCACTGCTGGCCTAACAGCAGCACTCTTGTTTTAGTGAACAGCAAACTAAAATCAAGAAACGCTGTAGGCTGTTTCCTGTTAAGACTTTATTGCTGAGATCAAGAACTCTACCTTTAAAGTCTCCTACAAGCTTATAAAAAAAAAATCTGAAAACCTTTCAATTAAGAATTAATTTTCTGTGTATCACATTTTATACATGCTTTTTAGATGCATAAAAAACATGCACATGGATATGAATGAGATAAAACCTCTAAGTTTAACTTAGCGTGGGCTGTCTCCTTGTTCTGCTTTTAGACAGGGTACAGAACAATCAGGTTCTGGTCCACAGCTGTCGGTTCTGACCCCCTGTGGCAACACAAGTGATACCTAAATACAAAGTTTCAAAATCTGCTAGACAAAATTCTTAACAAAGAAAGAAATGAAGAAACACCACACAGCTGGTTTTGCCAGATTAACTTGAGAGTTTGTTGAGCAGTTACTGTAAGACATTTTACATCTGAGTAAATGCTAGAAAAAAAAGATACTTTTGGCAAGAGAACAAACTCTTTTTTTAATTATTTTTTGCTAAAAATCCCATTTATGTATGTAATTTTAGACTATTTTGTTATTAGTACTTTGCTTATATTACAGTAACACCCAAAAGCCTTCATCTTCTTAATACAAATTTAAAGTTAATTTCTAGTCCATGCTATGAAAACAAACAAATCAATTATTACCTCATGCCTTTTTATGAATGTAATTATGAATTACAAACAAGAATCTTATAAAGTTCACCTTACCTGTAAATGCCTTGGGCTTTACAATGACTGAGTCAGGTCCACTGGAGAGTATCGGCCTTTTGATATTCACATCACTTGAACAAAAAAGAATAGTATTTGTAAAATTTACTGTAAAATTTGATGGCATTAATCTCATTTTTTCTCAATCCACTTCAAATAAGTGCATAGGACTCCGACTAATAATTTTTTACTTTAAGTTTACTCTACTTCCTATAGCTGAATTCATTCTGTATTAATTTCCTTGAGACCACTATCACTATTCTGAATCAGAATTCAGTTTCCTAGCACAAAGCTAGATAAAGCTATCAAGCTAACAGAGGAAGAAGCTTTGGAGGGGATTTATCACAAGGATGGGAAGTTCCCAGCTCATGGTGTGTGTACCACTGCCAGGAGACAGACCACTGACAGGGCAGGCTGCAGCAGCAGCTCCCAGCTCTGCCAGCTCTCTCTAGGTGCTTATCATCAGAGGAGGTATCTCTGTCGAGGTAGTTCCTGCTTTCAGCCCCTGGGATCCCATAGCCTGCTCCCCAGTACACAGCAGAGCTTGTGGCAGTCCAGCATCACCACCACCTGCATGCAGTTCAAGCTCTAAAACTGGGGTTGGTGTGTCCTACCTCTGGGGAAGATGGTTCTACCAGCCAATGTCCAACCAACTTCAGAGATCTCCAGCAATAAGGTCTTCCAGCAGAACAGCAATGTGTGGAATACAGAAACAAAGCTCATCCCTTAAACACCAAGAGACCTCAGAAGTATTTGTTTGTGGACATCTGTAAATTCTGATAATTTTGTGTTAGACACATATCACTATTGTACAGCTGTGACAGATGCAGAGATTTAATATCAGGCTCTTGTTGTGACTTCTGTTGCTGTTTTAAACAGAATCCCTGTCTAATGTTTTTCTCTATTTAAGAAATAAATTATTTGGAATTTCTATAAGCCATTTCAGTCAATGATCTCAGAGCTGAACAAAACAAACAAAAGCCCAAAACAAACAAACAAAAAAACCCCAAACCAAAACATGAAAGAAAAATTTCCACTCCCGTTTGGAAACATCACCAATCAGTATCAGCCATATTTTACAGATGAACTGCCTCAGGCACAGAAAGTCAAAAGACCCATTCACAAACTTGATAGGGAACAACCAAAACACAATTCCACTGATATTTACTTTTATTTCTGGTCTTCAGTTACAAACATGCACAAACACTTTCCTAATTAAACCCTTTAGAGTTGCTACTCTGAATTTTTTCCCCAACTTTAGCCTCAGGTGGAGGTACTGCTGAAACATTTTCCTTCAACACCTTTTTTGGAGAGCAAGGCAGTAGCCTACAACTACAACCCTGACCACAGAGAGTTGCTAACTGTGTAGCTGCGTGTATATACAGAAGCAGTTCTACCACGTCTACCCATGTGCTGAGATGCATCTTTTTAAAATGCTGAATGTGGAAGAAAAAGATGACTGTGAAACTAATTTAACTTGACACTTTATATAACACGCACAGATCATTTCCACTTACACAGGCATCGCTCAGCAGTTCGTTGCACCACGTGTTTTTCATCACGAGTGACTTGGAATTCTTCCTAAGATTTGAAAGTCATGCTGAGCAACAAGGAACACGTTGCATTACATGTAAGATGACTTGTGCTGAGGATAAAAGCAATTGGTGTTTTGTGCAAAAATAAGCCTAAACCTGGACCTTTTTTAAGTAGTTCAGACTAGGCCAAAAATATAGCTCAAAGCAGTTATTGGTATTGCAAGTGTAGGTGTAGAAACAAAATTAAGGGAACAGTCCCTCAGACCACCACCAGATTTAGACAGCACGTTCTTGTGAAATTCAGCAGGTGCACCAGGGTTGAATTCAAAGCACAGAGAGAGAGAGAGAGAGAACCACACTCCCAGTTTCTTTAGTTTAAGATTACTGTGTTCTTGCATGGTTGAACGGAGGAGAAAAGAACATTCAACAACTCCCCTCAAACACCTGCTCCTGCAGATACACACCTCCTCTAAGACAATCTGTCATATTTCACCAATAACCTAAAGTTTGCCTTTAAAAAAAAAAATATAAATTACTTGACTGAGTACATATAAACTCAACAACATACACACCTTTGGAAAAAGAGGTTTTCCTCTTGCGTTAGAAGACCTTTTTGATATCCACCTTTGGCATGGCTGATTCGGCTGGCACAGGACAGTTTTCGAGGCTTGTAACAGAACCATGGCTCACCTGTGTAGAGATCTGTGAAGTTACAGACTGGGAGATCTCCAGGCAAGCAAACATTGCACTCAGTGGTCTCTGAATACCTCCCAGACTTAAACGAGCTTTTGAAATAGACCCTGTCTGGCCTTTCTTCTCGTAAACGCAGGAGGACTTGGATTGCTTCACTTGGATGGACAAGTGACACAGAAACTTGGACCTCTCCTGGCCAAAGCAAGGTAAAGAAGACCTTGTAAAGGCCGTTATGGCAATCTACAATCCTTCCTGTTGCTCCAGCTTTCAGCAGAGGAGAGTGAATCCGTGCCTGTAGATAGTCTCCACCATACTGCTTGGGTTTTCCTTGGAAATCCTTCATACGGACAAGCACCTCTAACTGATCACCCACCTTGAAGAACCCACTGGGTTTCACAATCACAAAGTCACTATGTGCAGGATCACTGCTTTGTACAAAGGCAATTTTGCCATCAGGGGGTTTTGGCCACTGTATGGCAGCAAGCAACGATTCCTGTTCTGCTTCTTCTCTCTTGGACAAAATCTGCTGCTTATAACCACAGTAAGGCTTCCTAGTAGTTTTGGTTGTCTGTGATAGAGAATGCTGGACATTGTTCTCTGTTATCCAATTTGATCCTGAAACTGCGTCATCGTCCAGGTGCTGAGGAGGAAAAAGATTACCTGAAATTGTGCTATTAAATGAAACACCATGAATAACAAATGCTTTGTCAGGAAATGATCCCAAGAACTGGGTTTTGCTTTACACAGCTTTGAAGTTGACCAAATGAAGCAACTTTATCAGAGGACACAAATCTATTACCTTCATCGTGAGCTTTCTAAGGAAACAGGTGGGCAACCTGTGGTTACCCCGCTCTGGCAAAGAGGTTTTTATATAAATCAAACCAAATATGTGCTGTGGCAGTATTCTGGTTACCAGGGTATTCTGCAAATAGCAGCAATGTGGAAAAAAAAATTACAAAAGGTCAAATGATTAAAAAGTATTTTATCTATTTTAATTTAATAGATTTTAATCTTTGAGCACAATGAGGTCCAATAGCTGCCCGATATAACGTGAGGACACATGGTTTCTTTGAGACATTACACTGCAGATGAATCTGATGCACCTCCTGCAGACAGCTTCTAGAGAAGTTTGCTGCATGTAGCAGCTGCAGTCATTTATCTGGTCACACTCACATTGCTTCTTATCTCTTACCAAATTATCTGAAATGTGGGTTTCCCTCTAGATTGTACAGACTGAAAGAAATGAAAGAAAATAAAGGAATGTCTCAGGGGCGATGAATTAATGAACTGGTGGGCAAGTAAAATAGTCTAGGACAAGCTAGGACTAAACAGGCAAAAAAAAAAGTTTGTTTATTTTTAAAATTTTAAAAATCTATATAAAGCTTCTTCTCAAGCCAAATGAAACACAAGCAAAGAACCCCCTAATCCATACAAGAGTTTAAAAATTAAAATAGTTAAATACAATGCTAGACTAAGAGAGGGGGCTGCTGCTGTGCTAGAGATCAGAGTCCAAAACTGTATTTTTATGCAAATGACTGCAGAGATACCATCTTGCTCATGACATCACACAGTTTTGCAGGTTTGCATTAAGGAAATTTTAAAAATAGCACAGTCTAAGGCTGATTTCTAATCAGCAAATCCAAACTTACACCTCAAATATGCACAAAATCAGCAGTTAATGAGTACTTAATTATCAGGTGTTTATACTAGAACTTATCCATAGTTGTATTGCGTAGAGAAGCAAAACACACCAAATTGTTTTTCAAGCAAATATTAAAATTATACAATGTACCATTCACATAGCCCCAGAGAACATGCTAGTTTAGATTTGAAAGACTGCTAAAAAATTAAAACTGCTTTTTTTTTAGATTTTTTTTTTAAAGATCATTGTACTTACCAATATCCTAGTCCTTTCCATTCACTTCCTCCATGATTAACTGCTTAGTAACGTACTAAAATTCCCAGTACTTACATTAAAGCCTAATTTATTGTTATAAACCTTTCTTAGTCCATGGAAATACCACCTAGAGTACATGTACATAGTAACTAGTTTCCCCTCCCCGCTACATTTTATTTGAGTTTGCCAGTCACAGTTATTTCTAGTTTCCATCACAGCAAAAATGCAAATGTATCCCCACATGTTACTTTTATTAATCCAGTAAAGTTCAGGCAAAGCTGAGGATGAATTGCAGGCACAGTTCCACTTTGAATCTTGCCTACCTGCATTCTTGAATTAAATCAAGTTTCTATTTTTGGATACCTTCACAACTTCTTCCCTTCACTTGCTCATGCATGTACATAACACAAATTACTGCATGGAAGTATTTTTAAAAGCTAGCTATATATTTTGATACATTCAACAAGTTGGTAACCATGTCTCAGTCAGCAAAAATATTTAAGCATTTTCCCAAGGAGGCTTGGAGAGGTAGAACATGTGTTTGATTAATTACTGTGTTCAGTGTGAGTCTGCAAGAGAAAGTTTCCATATTTCAGCTGGTTCTTCAATGGTTGGTGCTTCAAGGGGGGCAAGGGCATGGAAAAAAAAAATCCTTTCAAATGAAGAAGAGAGATGGCTATCCAAGAAGGCCTTAAAAACAAACCTATCTGGGATAGGGATCTGGGATGTGGGAGTCCTGGTGGACAGCAGGATGACCATGAGCCAGCACTGTGCCCTTGTGGCCAGGAAGGCCAATGGCATCCTGGGGTGCATTAGAAGGGGTGTGGTTAGTAGGTCGAGAGAGGTTCTCCTCCCCCTCTACTCTGCCCTGGTGAGGCCGCATCTGGAATATTGTGTCCAGTTCTGGGCCCCACAGTTCAAGAAGGACAGGGAACTGCTTGAGAGAGTCCAGCACAGAACCACCAAAATGATGAAGGGAGTGGAGCATCTCCCTTATGATGAAAGGCTGAGGGAGCTGGGTCTCTTTAGCTTGGAGAAGAGGAGACTGAGGGGTGACCTAATTAATGTTTATAAATATGTTAAGGGCGAATGTCATGAGGATGGAGCCAGGCTCTTCTCAGTGATGCCCAACAATAGGACAAGGGGCAATGGGTGTGAGCTGGAACACAGGAGGTTCTGCTTAAACTTGAGAAGAAACTTCTTTACAGTGAGGGTGACAGAGCACTGGGACAGGCTGCCCAGGGAGGTTGTGGAGTCTCCTCCTCTGGAGACATTCAAGACCCGCCTAGACGCCCTCCTGTGTGATCTCGTTTAGGTTCCTGCTCCGGCAGGAGGATTGGACTAGATGATCTTTTGAGGTCCCTTCCAATCCCCAACATTCTGTGATTCTGTGTGATTCTATCACTATTTTTAACCTTCTATAAATTTCTTTGGGGTTTTTAACCCAGTCTTTCTGTCAGAGATGTATAAAATGTTTATGGCCTAGCTAGCCTTTCTGAAGTCTTTCCAAGAGCCTACCTGTATCTTTCAGTGGAAAAGGGTGCAGAGAACATGAAGCCAACATTCATTCAGAAAACAGAGCTGAGAACACAGTTTGGTGTCTCTAAAGCAGCCCACCTACACAGCCTTCTTAGCAAAGCACCAGGCCAGAGCTCTTCACTTGTATGCACCTGAGGTCCCTGACAAGCACTATCACTTCAACTCCAGCATCTCCAGGTTATAGACCCATTAAGCAGAGTAGATCATACCACAAATATTTCTTCAGTCAATCTTCAAAGGAAAAAACCAAGTCTCTATGGAAGTAAAACCAGAGCTTCTTCACATCCTGAAGGACCATTCTTTCTGGAACATCCTTGTTCATCGTTACAGCCCTCTCCCAAGCCCAAACAGGACCATGTATTATTGCAGAATTATAAGCTTACGTGTGAAAGTAAACTACATCATGTATGCTATTCACAGGAGAAAAAATGACAAATATTCTATTTTCTAGTTAAGGGGGGAAAGGTTCAGAGTCAATTAATATACTGAAGATCCTTGACTGGAACAGAAAAGCTTTCCAAACCATCTTCCTTTCCTCAGTGCTTCCCAGGCTTGTCTCCAGTCAAGTGCTCAAGCTCTTCTGTGCCTGTGGATACACATGGCTTGCCCTGAGGCAGATTACTAGCTTAGTCTGTCCCCACTCCATTCCCTCTCCTCTCTGTCACTGGCATTTCCAAATCTCTCTGGCTCCTCTTAAGAAATCACACTGAGCCCATGCAGAACTGTGGGCTCTCTACTCTACTTAGCAGCCAAAATAAAATTTCTTTAAGTAGGGCAAATAAAGAGCATTTCTTAAGATTTCTCAGGAGTCCTCTTTCCTTATCTTATGACACAGATTCTTTTAGTTTTTAATACAATCTCCACACTGAATAACTCTTGCTCTGCTTTGCTTAGTTCCACATATACTCCATTCAAGGAGTCTTGATTTTTAATACAATTCCCAAGGGGGGTTTTCATTTGTTCAGCTTTTTTGTGTTGGTTTGGTTTTTCAGGGTTTTTGTTTTGGTTTTGGTGGGTTTTTTTGGTTTTGGGGTTTTTTGGGGGGTGGAGGGAGCGGCCAGGGGGAGAAATTTGGGGGTTTTTTGTTTGGTCTTTTTGCATTTTTTTTAAATTTGTTGCATTCTGAAGTTAATCAGAACACAAATGTGATCAGAAAGTAATTTAATGGATGTCTGCCACATAACACAGGCAGAACAGAATGGATTACATGTCAATTTAAGTACAAACTAATCCACAAGCTGTTCCTGGTGCATGAAAGATGTCATTAAAAGGAAAAAAAAAAAAAAAAAAGGAAGCTGTATTTTGATTTCCAGTAGTTTCCAGCCACGGGTTTGTGGAAAAATAATACAGGTCAAACATGTTGTGATGCTTCCTTTTGAAGACTTAATCCAGTTTCTAGCACTTTATGGTTTAGAGACTTCTTAAACACTAGGGTTGACATCTTTAAGATTTAGTATCCCCTAATGGACTTTTCTTCTATTAATTAATCTAGACTCTTTGAATATGTGCTTTTAGCAGCTACACTGTCTTACTGCAAGGACTTCTGCAGCTTTGTTGCAATTAATAAAAAACTACCCTTGTTTCCTTTGAATTTAGCATCTGGAGTTTTTATTGAATGCCTCCACTAGTTCTGGAATAGGTAACAAACATTAATTCTTTGGTTATTGATCCTGTGCCACTCGTTATTTTAAACCTCTCAAACATCTTCCTTGCCCTTATCTGAACCTCTTCCAATTCAACTATAACTATTTGGGGGGTGAGAGGGGATTTTACAACCCCTTTTTTGGATCATTTCCTTTGGAGATCACTAGACAGGAAGAAAAACAGACTTTGCAAGCAGGATACACACAACTTAAAAGTATAAAACAATTATTGATTGGCTATGATGTATAAAAGATTGCTATAATTTAATGAGGTATTAGGCTAAGCATTATTAAGCTCACTCATCAAATACAGCACTGGATAGCCCAGCCAGGCAGGCATCCACTGGGCAGGGTCAGCCTCCAAGGCTCCCTGGAACAGCTCTTCAGTGATTTTATCTGTCTTGACTTTAGTTGAGGTTACTGACTAATGTAGCTTGAAAGTACCTCTGCACTAAAGTGGTAAGTAAAATGAAGAAAAATGCAAGTCAGACACAGCAGAGGGAAAAAAGGAAAAGGCAAAGAAAAATTGCATCAGTACAGGCTGGAGATGAACTAGCCAGCTAACAGCTCTGTGGAAAAAGACCTCGGGAATTCAGTGGACAGCAAACTGATCATGTGTCAACAGCGTAGTGTTGTGGCAATGATTTAAAAAAAGCATAACCAGCTGATCAAGCACAGTGATAATTCCCTTCAATTTGACCTTGGTGAGGCCACACCTAGAACACTGCGTCTGGTTTTGGACACCCAGGACCAGAGTCAAACTAGAGACACCAGCTAATAAGACATCAGCCCCCGAGATGATGTCTGAGTATAGGACAGAAAGGAGACACTAAGGGAACCAGACCTTTTGGGTTGTTTTTTGGTTGGTTGGTTGGTTTGGGTTGGGTTTGGTTTTGGGGGGGTTTTTTGTGGGTGTTTTTTTGGTTTGTTTTTTTTTTTTTTTTTAGGGAGGGGGTGGTATTTAAAGTCTGGAGAAGACCGAGCAGGGATCTAACTACAGTCTTGCACTGGCTAAATGGGAGTTACAGAGGAACTGGAATCAGAATTACATACTAAAAGGACAAGAGGCAACTTCCACCTGCACATAAGAGAAACATCCTTCCCTATGAGAGGAGTGCAGCATTGTGACAAGCTTCCCAGGCAGGTTGTGAAACCTGACCATCCTTGAAGACTGTCAAAACTCAGCTCAACAACACCCTGAGTGATCCAAGCTAACTTTGAAGTTAGCCCTTTGAAGAGGGTGTTGGATTAAATACCTCCAGACATCCCTTCCAGTTGGAATTTTCTGTGATTCCAAGTTGTAGCTGAATGCTGTCAGTCACAATTCTAACTTTGCACTCAAAGAGCAATAATGTTGCTCAAGCCCTCTGTGAGAAGAAACAGGCTCCACTTACCTCTAACTGAAAAAAATTATGGACCAGCACCACAATCGCCAGCACTGCCATAAGCAGGCAGAAGATTTGCAGTCTGAACGAGTCACGCCACATTGTCCATTCAAGTCTTTCCCTCCCATGTTAGACGCTGCCATGACTTCCATTCACCACAAACATGAATGTCATTTCGTCTCAGTAGCGTCCAAGAGAATTCAGTTGACTTCCACTTCATTCCTGCAAGTGCATTTACAAATATTATATAAAGTACCCAAAACGTTATTAGAAGTAAAGTTTAACACTGGAAACATATCAATGGTGGAACTTCACATGGCAACAACTGGTTCAATAGAACTGTTAAGTCAAGATGTATTTTTGTGGCATTAATCTGAACAGTACTATCTACTATGTTACTTAATTCTCCTGGGGACATCAAGGTAAAACGTTATCATAAAGTGAGTCTCATGTTTATTTGATACAAAAGAAAAGCAAAAGAAGAGTACAAGATTTTTTTCTGGCAGCCAAAGAAACCAAAACAGACAACTACCACCCTATTTATCCACACTCACCCTCCAGACATCACAAGCCAAGACCTCTAGCAGAAACTTGTGTTTTGAGACATCTCCCTATTTACCCAATTAGATATTCCAATAAGTTGCTATTAAAGACTAAGGTCTGAAGCAAGTCTGGATAAGCAAGATAAAAGATACTTGCTCCAGTTCTCTGCTGGGGAGAGGGGAAAAAAATAGCGGTAACATCTATCAGTTAAACAGGAGATATCGAACAGAGTTGGAAGCATTAAAACTGAACTTCCGAAATCTTCTGTAACATCAGACTACATCCTCTCTGTTGTTTGTTTTTGTATCATTCTGTTTACATCACGTACTCTTATGCAGGTCTAGTGGTAAAAAAAGTAAACTTCTGGGAAGGATGCAAGGTGCTGGGTTTTGGTTTTGTTGATTGTGATTTTTTTTTTTTTTAATAAAATATAACAATGTGTGATAAATAAATAGTGATATTTTAATAAAATTTAACTTTCATTAAATATGTTGTTTCTTTGAGGTTGCCTGATAGCTGATCTGTTACAAAATCACAGACTTAATCAGTGATAAACAGTCCTCGCAGATGAATTCAGATGAATAGAATGCTTCCTCAGTTTGACTCATATCTTCTGTCTTTTTTAGAGGGACAATTTTGAGGCAGTCATTTTGCAAGCAAAAAAGGGCACCGTTCTTGCAGAAGAAGCTCTAAACTTGGAAACAGACAACAGATGGCAAGGAGAGACAGTCAAAAGACACCCGTCTCTTCAAACCTAATATTCTCAAAGCAGCATTACTCATACAACCATCCACCAAGTGCAACAACATGATCAATTAGATAAATTTTGTATAACTTTCTTAATTAATAGGCTTATAGAGATATTAAGACTATATGAAGAATGCTGTATAAATTTAAGTTAAACATAATGATATATTAAATACCAAAATTAGCAAATTAAATCATTCTTTAAATAAACATAGAAAACTGAAATACATTACTGGTATAACCAGGACAGTCTCAAAACAGACTGCACATGAAATTGCTGACAGGGATTATAGGGATTATAACTTCAAATGCTTTACTGAGAATTACAGAGATTATTTCTGACTGATGAACAAGAAGTGAAAGAGCAAGATGTCTATTAAAGTAAAAGTATCAAAACAACAAAATGCTTTGTTGGAACAGTTCTGCACTAACATAAAGTATTAAGCTTGTATAAAATACCAACTGAAGTTTTAAACAATAACTGACAATGAACATAGCTAAATACATTGAAATGCTAATTTAAGGTCATATATGACCATTTGAGGAACAGAAACAAATATATTATAGAAAAAGGGAATTTACAATTTTGTTGCTGAGAATTATTTTCAAATAACTGAAAAGTACAAGACACTGCAAATTAATAGATGCAATTTCATACACTTAAAAAAAAATCCATATAGGTTCTCTCATCTATTTTTGTTCAAAAGTTTTTGTTCAAAATGTTCTGTATTTCTGTAAACGTAACGTACTAAAATATTCAAATGTACAGTTTAGAGCTTTCATTATACTAAAGGCCTTAACATACTTCCAATTTCATCATCCCTGAATAATTGATCTGGTTCATTTTTTATATAATGGAAGCACATAAGTACGTCAAAAAGCCTTAAATTCTTACCCTATTCTTGGAGCATTCTCTGAAGCTGTCCATGCAAATGGCTGAAAATAACCTTGGAAACAATGCAGAAAAAACCCAACCCATAAATATATATATACACACACAAATATTTTCAATAATATCTCATATAGTGGTGGTTTGCTTGCAGTACACAAAATAACACGGCAGTTAAGACTTTTTAACCTTAAAATTAATGTTGCTTTTTTACAACAATCCAGGGATTTTTTTAAAGGTATTTTAAAGTTTTTTCACTTCAGTCCTATACCTTCAAATTTGCTGCTATTTATTGTTAAGTATTACTCCTCTCAGCTCTGTTCTGTGTTATTACATATTTAGCCTAAGGTTAAAAACAAAAAACAGCTCAGTGACATTTTTATGAACAGCCTTCAAGTTCTCTCATGCCCAGTTACAGGATTGGTTTTGAGTGTTGTTTTTTGAAGTCATTAAATATTGTCAGCTCTCTATCTCAACACTTCTCTAAGCCAGGAGCATTACAAAAGCACATATTGGTGCAACTGCTTCAAAGAAGTGTCATGCAAATCAGCCAGGCAGAAGAGCCACTAACTCTGGCAATGCCAAGCCCATTCCATTGAGGCACAAGGTTTCCAGGCTAGACATCTGCGTTGCTGCAGTCACAGAAAACCATAGAATCATAGAATGGTTTGGGTTGAAAGGGACCTTAAAGATCATCCAGTTCCAACCCCCCTGCCATCAGCAGGGACACCTTCCACTAGACCAGGTTGCTCAAAGCCTCATCCAACCTGGCCTTCAACACTTCCAGGGAGAAGCATCCACAGCATCTCTGAGCAACCTGGGCCAGGGTCTGACCACTCTCAGAGGAAAGAATTTCTTCCTAATATCTAATCTAAACCTCCCCTCTTTCAGCTTAAACCCATTTCCCCTTGTTCTATCATTAACTGCCTTATCAAAAGTCCCTCCCCAGCCTTCCCGTAGCCCCTTCAGGTACTGGGAGGCCACTATAAGGTCTCTCCGGAGCCTTCTCTTTTCCAGGCTGAACAGCCCCAACTCTCTCAGCCTGTCCTCATAGGAGAGGTGCTGAAGCCCTCGGATCACCCTTGTGGCCTCCTCTGGACTCACTCCAGTAGATCCATGTCCTTCTGATGCTGGTGGTCCCAGAACTGAACGCAGTATTCCAGGTGGGGCCTTACGAGAGCGGAGTAGAGGGGCAGAATCCCCTCCCTCAACCTCCTGGCCACGTTGCTCCTGATACAGCCCCAAATCAGATTTGCTGCCGTTTTTCCTAGTTCATCCTTGCTCCCCAAAGAGCCCCTGCAGCAGGGTGACATTCAGGGGTCACCACGGATGAGTGGCAGGAGCTGGGCTTCGCTGCGGCTCCCTGCAGC
>NW_010318678.1:0-1886 GCF_000700745.2 Antrostomus carolinensis | reverse complement strand
GCCACTCCTCCCCAAGCCTGTAGCGTTGCTTGGGGTTCTTGTGACCCAAGTGTAGGGCCCAGCACTTGGCCTCGTTAAACCTCATACAACTGGCCTCAGTCCATCGATCCAGCCTGTCCAGATCCCTCTGCAGAGCATTCCTATCCTCAAGCAGATCAACACGATAGTAGTTTCTTTAGATTACTTTATAATTGAATTCCTAGTTCCATTGTAGTAGGTCTGCTGTTCAGAATTTGCCTTCGCCATGCCAGTCTCTAGCACCAGAGCAAATTGTTCTCAGAGTAATGGAATTTTTGTAACAGTACTTAAACATCTTATCTTGACTTCTGTGTAAGTTAATAGTTTAGGAGGCCAAATCGTTTTGAGCAAGTTAAAACTTCAAAGAGCAGCTTTAGTTTTAGCCAGGTGAGGTGAATGTTAATAGTAACTCACTAGAAACACCTCATGTGAGCCTTCCCCAGGATCATTACCTGCAGAGGTAACTCCACCGCTTACAGACAGATCATTGCGTTCCTCAATTATTCATTCACAAGCTATGAAACAAGTGCTTTAAAATCCACCAGCTGAACCAAGCCCACACACTTACGGTGAATACTGCTCGAAGGTTATGCAATCTGTCTATATCTTTGGGGAGTCCACAGCTTGACCATCGCACCAAGTAGTTTTCACTGAAAGAACAATATTTGAGGAGTTTCTGTTTAAATAGCTTCTTTTAACAAAAGCATATAAAATCAACTTCAGAATTTACAGAAAATTATTTTAAACCCAATCTACTTATCCTAAACAAATTAATATTTATTTAGTGGAGAGCTAACATTTCCCTTTGTGTGTATCATTTATAAAAAGAAAGGAATCCTCAGTGACAAAGTGTAAGAATTTCTTTAAGGAAGCAAGAGATGTAGAAATCCACCTCTCAGACTAGTGCCAAGGCTTCTGCTAAGTGAGGACACGCAGCCTTGCAGGTGTGTTCACGTCTCATTTAAGCTGTGCACTTGGGGAACCACAGACACAGCATGGTGAGGAACAACACGACTCTAAAACCTCTCCAATGTGAAGAGACTTGCCTGACGCTGTGCTGAACACGACGATGAAGTGCTGCTGCACTGGTACTTCCCAGATGACCCTTTCCTACACCTTTCACAGAAATTTACTTAAGTCCTCCCATCCTGCTACTATAACCGAGCACAGATGAGGGAGAACACTAACCTGATAAATTTTGATTCCAGTGGATCATACAGAGACATCAGAACTTCGGCATCTTCTCCTATTTTACAGACTACATTTTTTAAATTTACAAATAAAGCAAATGAAGGAGTGGCAGCAAACTTGGCTTGTCTGTTGATATCAAGGTTTTGTTTCTGAGACTGTAATTCAAGAACAGAAGAAACTTAAGTAACTTAGCCTAACAAATATTTAACCGCTATAAAACTTTCCTAAAATCTTTCAGACAGAAGAAGAGGTTTCTGTTGAGTGTCTACTCCTGTGATCTTTTCTTATATTAGGATTTACAACAGATTGCATTTTCTGGATCTGTCTTAAAGTGCTACATCATAAGGGAAAAGGAAAAAAGAAAAGAAAGACATCTTCACTTATTAACAAGAGAGCTAAACAAATGGAGGAAAAAACAGAGCCTCAAATATACCTGACCAAAAAAAGGGTCTTTGCTTTCTCTGATGTTTTTCTGGCAGGTACAGAGTGCCAAGAAAGACAGGAGAGAAAACAATGCCATTGCTACAGATGTCCCACCCCAAGGACTTTAGCTCCCAAAAACCTTCCACAAACTACTTTATCTAGGCAGAAGGGAGGAACATAGATGGGACAAAAAAGGAAACTGGCTGAGGCAGGGACAAAGAAACAAGTCACAGAATCACAGAATGTCAGGGATT
>NW_010318677.1:0-2719 GCF_000700745.2 Antrostomus carolinensis | reverse complement strand
CAATGGGCGCTTGCAGCCCAGAAGGACAACGGTACCCTGGGCTGCATCAAGAGAAGTGTGGCCAGCAGGTCAAGGGAGGTGATTCTCCCATTCTACTCTAGTCTCTTGAGGCCTCACCTAGAGTTCTGCGTTCAGTTCTGGGGCCCCCAAGCAAAAGAAAGACATGGACCAGTTAGAACGAGTCCAGAGGAGGGCCACGTGGATGATCCGAGGGCTGGAGCACCTCTCCTATGAGGACAGGCTGAGAGAGTTGGGGCTGTTCAGCCTGGAAAAGAGAAGGCTCCAGGGAGATCTTATAGTGGCCTTCCAATACCTGAAGGGGCCTACAAGAAAGCTGGAGAGTGAAGTGTTTAATGCCAGGTTGGATGAGGTTTTGAACCACCTGGTCTAGTGGAAGGTGTCCCTGCTTATGGCAGGGGGGGTGGGAACAGATGAACTTTTAGTGGTTGGAACTAGATGATCTTTAAGGTGCCTTCTATGGATAATTCTATGATTCTATAAACTTTGTGATTAGGTCTTCTTGTATGGTAAGAGATACGGGTTCAAACACTTCATACTCTGCTGTAACTGTAGGGAGATTATAGTTTTCAATAGGATTTTTTTAAAATTCCTATCTGTGTATCATAAATTTCCAAATTATTTTCTGGCAGAGGTAAGGGTCAAGGAAACAGACTAATCCATGGGAATTCCTGCATAACGTATGTTACATCAGTCTCCTGAAGGAGGGAGGGAGATCTCAGTGTGTCTCTTGCTTTCATTTTCTCCTACACTGTAGCTCTTTGTCTTGTTTTCCAGTAGAGTAAAAGATTTCAGTCCAAATTCTAGGGATCATCCATCACAGCTCCAACATCATGATCTTCTCTTCACTTATGGTTCAAGTTTTCTGGCTGGAGTTTGTTCTGCCCATGCTTTCTAAGCCTCTTAATCCTACATAGCTCACATGCATTTAAGTAATTTTCCATTCTCTCAGGGGTGTAACGACACCTTGGTGTGACTGTAAATCACAGTGGGAGGAGTCTCCTATTGACTGATTGGCCAAAGCCGCATTTTTGTGATCCTTGATTTAATCTTAACAGGGAAGAGTACGACTCTATTGAATTTCATAAAAAAAAATTTATTGAGACAAGACTTAACTCTTCATAAATGTTATCAGGATGTATATGGTATTTTTTTTTTACTTTTGTCTCTTTTTATTTATGTGTTTCATGGACTTTTAATTTTCCACTCATACACAGTATGATAGAAATTATAGTTTTCAGAACAGATAGTTGTAGTTCAGTCATCCCACAAAATCATTAAACCTCACTGATAGCTGAGTTCTCATTAAATTACAGGCTAAATCGCTAATCACCAATATTAAGAATATAACAATCATTCTCCATAAATGTAGAAAGTGTCTGAAAGAGAGATTTTCCTCTGTTCTATTAAATTTTATTATAACAAAAGATAATACATTTAACAGACAGAAGTATTCTATCAAATATTTTATTACGTCGTTAAACCTTAAATGTCTTCCATCTTTCAAGAAAAAAGAACAGATTATGCATTTAGGAGACTTCATAAACAAAGCTTGAAATTTCATTCAACAATTAAGAAAGTAAAGGAAAAGTAAAGAGAAAACTTTTTTTCACATATTTTTCCCACAGGTTCTTTATTGCACACACTTAAATCTGAAATAATATGAATTATTATAAGTGTGTATAAATGGAAATTGACCTAAGGTGGGTCTATGTAGGCTAGGATTCTTTCACAGGTGTTATTGTCATTCATTATTTAAAGGTTACTACTGAAAAAATGCAAGCTCTGTCTATAAAGAACAGGAAACAAGCAAGCATAATTACACCTACAACTGTAAAATATAGTTATAGTTAGGCAACACATTGTCAAAGTTAGCAACAGAAAAGTACTGTGATGCATTATTTCTCATTTTATAAGAGCCACTTTTGAATGGTTAGGGGTAAATATAAAGTTCAGGAGCTTTCAAAATGCAGGTACTACTTTGTTAATGAGATTGAGCAACTTTCAAAAATGCTTCAAGCAACTTTTAATTAATTCATCTTTTTTTTCTGATGCCTCCTGAAAGGGTTGTTAAAAGCAGGATGTAACTGGGGATAAGTTAAGTAAAGAAATCTATTTCTAAAACCAGTCACCTCTGACAAACAAACTCCTCCTCATTCTCTGCTGAGCTGGTGCGTGCACCACGGCGCTGAGTGCAGGCAGAGCTCCGCAGTGCTGGCAGGCAGCCTGCGCACGGGTGGCACCCTGAATTCATCCTGGGGCTGGATGACACACGAGGCAGATGATCATCCTTGAATGGTAACAGTCATATGCTGAAAATTACTACCAGAAGTCACTGAAGAGCTGAAAATGTTCTCAAATTCTGGTTGAAAATGGGATTAGATCAACACATAGAGAACGGGTCCATTTGTGCCTATTAAAGACAGTGAACCAGACACAGTCTCCAGCTCAGGTGTCCCCAACTCACTCACTGCAAGAAGTCCAACCAGAGATTTGTCAGGGTCTGGAGGACAACAGTGACCTTAGCAGCCCTGCCTCCCCCTGTAAGGCGTCTCCCAAACCTGCCCACAGCTCAGGAGTTCATTGCTGCCTTTGAGGGCCATAGGCCCTGCCCCAGTGATGCCACAGCAGCAGTGGTCTCCAGCTCCCAAAGACCTGCTCTGTCCAGCTGAGGAGGAGATCTTTGAGTATAATCCAGCTG
>NW_010318676.1:7726-12082 GCF_000700745.2 Antrostomus carolinensis | reverse complement strand
GTTCATGGTTGGACTCGATGAGCTCAAAGGATTTTTGCAACCCAGGCAGTTCTGATTCTGTGAATCTGCTACACAAGTGTGCTGGATTAACCCTGCTGCCAGCAGAGCTCATTCATCACCTGCCCAAGCTCCCAAAACCCTGGTGACTCTTGAGGTGAGGAGACTGACCCTGACCCACCACTCCAGCACACACTCACCTCGCTCTGCCTCGGTGCTCTGCATACCAGGCTGTTATCCTTTCCTCCCACATCTCTGGAGTCATCTGGTACAGGTTTATTACCTGAGATACATGGAGAGACAGAGACCAGGTCATGCTGCTGCTCTTGTCACAATCTCCCTAGCCAGCAAGCAAGACAGAAACACCCCAGCCTCATGCAACCCCTCTCCAGCCCCATGTCCAACCTCGAGACAGGCAAAGCACACCCAGCCCCACACTGTGCCGTGACCCAGCGCTCGCTCAGCCCTCCCAAGCACGCAGCACAGGCAAGCTGTCCCCAGGAGATGTCATCACAAGGAGATGCAGGCAGGATGAAACCATGAAAAGAAAGAAAACATTTGCTTCTGGTTTTATTAAAGTGTGTCAGAAATAGACTGAATTCTCCTCACTTGATGTATCTTTTTGGATTGTTTGCCTTGGTAAGGAAGCCCGAGGAAAGCGAAGCAGAGGGGGCACCCCACAGACAGTCCCACAGAGACCCTCTTTGCAAGGGGCTCTGTTATGCAAAACACCACCAAGCTTGGAAACCTTCTTCTCTGCTCGGTTGAGCTCCCTACCCGCTTTGGAAGCAGCTCCTCTTGTGCCAAGAAGCCTCTCTTGTGAACGTTGGGATCGTAATCGCCGTACTGGAAAGAAGCACAGACACAGTGCCCGCCCCACGTTAACACGGGCAAGTAGAACTCTTCACCCTTCCACACTCACCCCTTGGGGAGACAGCGAATGCAGACTGCTTACACCCTTCACGTCACAACCTGTTAGAGCAGAGAACATACTCTGCTCAGTAAATTTAATAACCTTATTTTCTTTGTCATCTGATTGCTCATAGAAACTAACGTCTTCCTCCTATTCATGCAGCAAAGGTGGAGGCAGAACAAAGCTTTCTGCCATCAGTTGATGTCCACCATCTGTCCACCAGTGGGACTAGATGACTGTTGTAGGTTCTTTCCAACTGAACTATTCTATTCTACCCTAATCACAACAGGCAGGAAACACTCTCTCCAGTGCAAGGAAAGACTCAGGAGCTGAGAGGTCCTTGCTATCCCACTGCTACTGAGACAAGGAGTCAAGATATGGACAAAGACCTGTCCCCAAAGACTGATCAATACCAGTAATTGGGGTGAGGGAGATGGTGGTTTCGCTGTCACTTCTCACCACTGTAATGAACAAATATCAACAAAAATTACAGGAGTTACACAGACTCCTCTCAGGCAGGTGTTGGCTTTTCTGCCAGAGGGTCCATTGCTCAACTGGGTCATGGAATCCAATTCAGTTTTGTTAAGTGCATCCAGTAATTACTAGTATTTGTTTAGATTTACATCTTTTTGAGCAGCATAGAAAGTGACTGCGAAATAAAACTGCTTATTAACAGATTGAAAAGCCGAGTGTCCCTGCGGTGCGTGTGAAAATGAATTTACCTCCTGTGCAGCTCAAGAGGGCAGGAAACCGCCAGATAAACGGCACCTCAAATAACCCAGCAAGTTCAAGAGAAGAGGACAAATGATGTGAGGCACGTAGACGAAATGCTGTGATTTCCATTCACCTGGCACACAGGACTTCTGCAGTGACACCACCCAATTACACAAGACACGGCAACGTTTGCTCACCAAGGGACACAGCCCTTCCCTCCCTGCTTTCCTGAACAACCTCAGCTCAGAAAGTACAAAACGGTGACAATTTTTAAAACCCAAGACCAAGACACACACGGTGGTCACGTAATAAGTCAGGAAGCTTTCCTTATCAGCCTCCTTTTAATGCCAAAACCATCATGTCGTACACTAAAACCACAGCTCAGCATCAAAAATCTACACGTAGTACGCCCTTCCCCGCAGCCCAGCGAGCGACGCTTCAGAGATGACAAGCGAGGATTAAAGACTCAAATATTGATTTGGAGCCAATGCAGATGCAAAGGAAGCATGCAACAATCAACACTGACTCAGCCTTCAATTAATAGAACAAAACCACCACGGATTTCATGGGAGGGTGCTGAGCAGCGGCAACTGTCTGTCTTCCAAGGTCTACAGATGCTTGGGAGCTCCTCAGAAAGCAGCACGTTGCAGGTACACGTCCCTTGAACCCACATCAAAAGGGAACAGCAATAAAAACGTGGCTCTGGCAAAGGAAACAACTCCAATAACCTTGGAGAGGCAGAAAATGAATCATTTTTAGGAGATTAAAATAATAGCAAATAGGATTAACACGATTATTTTCTGTTGTGATCTACCGTGGAGAACCAAGACTAAATATGGATTATGTGATTTTCATGTGGCGAAAAATATTGCCACGTCCCAAATGAATATTTGTACTGAGAGGGAGTCTGGATGAGAACATTAATTATTCACAAGTCAAAAATCAACAAATGGCTTAAATACTGCAGTATATGTTGGCTCAAACGATTCCTCAAGTATGCTTTTAAAGATTTTTTTCAATTAAGTCATTACTTCAAAACTGTCATGGAATTTCAGCTCCTGTTAATTGAACTCTATGATCAATATTCACGGTTACACATGGAAGTTGCCTTTACCTCATTCATACACCTGGCTTACATTGTCCTGGATAAACACAGGCACATTCAGCTTCAAACTATAAACACCAAGTATTTGTTTTGAGGAAAAAACATAAAATAAAAGAGCTTTTTGCTGGTGCTATGAGATTTGAAGTGCTGAGAGGGCTGCAGCACGGCAGTGATTCGCAGTTACGGGGCAAGAAGTGGAAGAATCTCCTGGATGTCACCATTTTTTAGTAGATTCCACGTCTCTCCCAGCTATTTAAAATCTGAACCGCCTCCAACATTTGAAAGCAGCGTGGGTGGTTTGAATGCAGGGCTAGAGGGGAAAACACCTAGTAATTCCCCAAATGAACCCAACGATATAGAAATAAATCAGCTTTGATTTTTATGGCCCGCACGCGTGCTTTGTTATTGCAGGTAGGTGTGCAACAACAGCATGAACCAACCTGGCTGTCAATCAAACGGCTGGATCAGATACAAACACATCACTGTGTCAGGCTACTATGTTCCTAATCATGCAAATCAGCACGTTATTAGTGAAATTACTGTGCTCAATGGCCACTTTCTTGTCCAGAAAGGACATCATTACCCTATTTAACTGGAAGGAGATGACCTGCAACATTTTTCTTCCCAGTTCCGTACCAAAGACATGCTTTCAGCTTCCTCCTTTGCTGAAACAAACAAAAAAAAGCAGAAGGGGAAACCCAGCCTGGAGGAGCCTGGAGGGGCAGCAAGGAGAAGCAATGCCTGATGCAGACGTGAAAGCACAGCAGTGAAGATCAGAAAAGGCATCTCTCTGCCACCTTCTCACAATCTCTGTGCAGAATCAAGACGTGCAAGGTTAAGAGAACTGCTCCGACTCGGGCTGATCTCCAGACAGCCGAGGGTCGAGCACACTGAGTGTGGTAGAGAGCACAAGAATCCCTGACTGGTTTGGGTTGGAAGGGACTTTAAAGCTCATCCAGTCCCAACCCCCCTGCCAGCAGCAGGGACACCTTCCACTAGACCAGGTTGCTCAAAGCCTCATCCAGCCTGGCCGAGAACACTTCCAGGGAGGAGCAGCCACAACTTCTCTGGGCAACCTGGGACACTGTCTCACCACCCTCACAGTGAAGAACTTCTTCCTAATATCTCATCTAAATCTCCCCTCTTTCAGCTTAAACCCATTTCCCCTTGTTCTGTCATTAACTGCCCTTATGAAAAGTCCCTCCCCAGCTTTCTTGTAGGCCCCCTTCAGGTATTGGAAGGCCGCTATAAGACGGCACAGCAGTCCCATACCAAATCACAGCCTGTTCCTGACCGCGCGAGCAGAAGCTGTCACAGCCAAGAGTTAACAGTGCTCAATATTTACCCAATGGTTTATTCATTTTGGCAACAGGAAAAGTCATCCCTTATGTATCCTCAGCTCAGCAGGTCAATGGAGAAAAAGCCATGTAAGTGTTTACTCACGCGCTCTAATAAGAGTGACAAATGTTTTACACTAATAGAAACGTTTCTAAAAGCAACTCATCGTTCCCCGGCTGATGAGTCTCTCAAACAAAATACGGTTTCATCAATGTGCAAAACTCTCAAGCAAAACTGCTGGAGAGAGTCCAGCACAGAGCCACCAAGATGATGAAGGGAGTGGAGCATC
>NW_010318676.1:0-7451 GCF_000700745.2 Antrostomus carolinensis | reverse complement strand
GCCTGGACGCCTTCCTGTGTGATCTCATTTAGGTTCCTGCTCTGGCAGGGGATTGGACTGGATGATCTTTCGAGGTCCCTTCCAGTCCCCAACATTCTGTGATTCTGTGTAATATTCTGACTATGAAGAGAAAACACCTTTTTTCTAGTAAATGCAAACATTCATCATCAAAGAACACTGCTGCACGTCACCCAGGGCTGAATTCCGACCAACCAGGCATGGACTAAAGAGTTCTGACGAAGATTATATGGTAATGCGGAAAAAGCCACGGTGAAACACTGAGGACTATCCTAGATTGGATCTGAGGAAAAACTTCTTCACCAAAAGGGTTCTCAAGCACTGGAACAAGCTGTCCAGGGAGGTGGTGGAGTCACCTTCCCTGGTGGGATTTAACAGACAGGTAGACGAGGTGCTTAGGGACATGGGTTAGAGATGGAACTGGTAATGTTGGGTTCATGGTTGGACTTGATGATCTTAAAGGTCTTTTCCAACCACTACAATTCTGTGACTGGCCTTTGTTTCCAACCAGCCTGGATGAGGCCCTCTCTTGAGGCAACAGAGCCAAATCACCTCTCGTGGACTGTCAGCTAATGTGTCTCAGACCAGAGAGCCACCTGCTTCTCCTCAACTGCTCGACAGTCATACTCCTCAAGGACAGGCAGACGGGCCAGACCCAGGGCATGGCCACCTGCCTGCGGCCCTGTGAGCCCAAACACCACCCTAAACCACATCCAGAGAGTTGGAACCGACTACAAGCACAAAGCTAGAGTGACAACATAGCTGGGCTGCGATCAGACTTCAGTCACTCCTTCCCCAAAAGCATTGTCTTTACACACACAAACTGGAGAGTCGTTAGGAGACTCCTTAATTGAGCAGCAGTACATGTGATGTGGATACAGGGATAAATGACTTCTCCTCCTGCAAGGTCCCCACTTCTGAACCTTGGGCTGGTCCCTCTGTCCCAGGAGTCCCTCTGCTGTGAGCTTTTCCAAGTTGTCCCAGGCTGTGCACTCCAGATTGGAGAACAGTGTTCTCCTAAATAAATCCTCAGTAAAACACATTGACTCTGGGTCCAGAGCAGAATTCAGCAGAGGAACGCGGGGAGCTTTGTGACCATTAACTTCTTCCTCTGTCTAGTGAATCCAAACACCCAAGATCAAACCCAAGATGAAGGGAGAAGCCAGGAAGAGCCCCTGACACTGCAATAACATTGACGTGGCAAGCTGCAGCACTCAAAATAAACTGGTTATCTTGATGACAAGTATTCTGGAGAGGCAGCAGAGCTGCAAGTCCCACGGCTGGTTTGCCTCTGGCTACAATGGCAAGAACAAGGAGGAGATCCAAGAAAGCACGGGCTCGGGGAATTCACCTGCTCCAGTAGTAAGCCACACTTGAGCAGGCACTGCAGCTCCTGAGCTGAGCACTTGCTAAAGAGTCCTGGAAAGAGGAAGCAAAAATCTGTCCAACACCTGAAGGCAGCCAGGAAGCAGTCGTGCGGAGAAGGCAACAGTGCTCGTGCAGTCCCCTCACCTCCCAAGTTTTAACAACTTTCCCTGCCTTCCCCTTCCTGAGGAAGCAGGTTTATCACAAAGCACCTCACTTCCCAGAAGCAACAACATCAGCAGGTCCCTGGAGAATCCCCCTGTGCCTACCTTGGCTTGGACGGCGTAAGAGGCCAGAAGGACAGAAGCTTCAGGAGGACAGTAGATCTTCTCATCCAAAATCTGCTTCTTCACCTGCACGTAGCAATAAAGGACACAAAACACCGAGTTAGCAGAGCAGGTCACAGCAGATGGTTGCAGTTTGGTTTAACTCAAGCTGTCAACCACACCGTTAACAATTTTCCTACATTAATTACAATTCAGGCCCAGGAAGTCTCTGGTGGCTGGGAAGGGAAGGGCTCAGGACTTCATGGGCCACCTTTCACAGAATCACACAGAATCACAGAATATTAGGGATTGGAAGGGACCTCAAAAGATCATCTAGTCCAATTTCCTAGACAGGATTGAGAGAAAAGCGAAATGTATATGTGGAAAATAACAGAACCTATATCCCAATGCTAAAGGCAAGGGGTGGAAAAAATCTTGTGTGTAAACACAGAGATCAAACCCCTTAAGGCACAAGCAATGGATTGATACGACACCTAGACACACCACTAAATTAAAAAAAGAAGTTTGCAGCTGAGTCTCTGAGCACACAAAGGTTTCACTCTGGGATATTCAGGTCTCATTATGAGTCAGTGCTCACTGTGCTGGAGGCTCATTCCCTTCGATCCCATCAGCAGCAAGGGGAGCTGCAGGTCACCTCCGTGGCAGTGCTTTTAGCAGCAGGCAAAGCTCTGCACACACTCCCAGGAGAGCCAACGTGTAGTTCCCAAAAGCCACAGCTTTACGTTTCCTGGCTTCTGTGCATTAAAAAATTACACCTGTCATGTTTGATTTTTTTTTGGGTTTGCACACTTAATTCTTAATTTTCCTGAATAAAGATAGGAGAAAAAAAAAAAAGCACAGTATTTCCTGGGAGACTTAAATGGATTGTCACAGAGGCAGGAACATCAATTTGAATTTATAACATGCTTTGAGTCCTCAAAGTTGGTTACAACATAATCACAGGAGATAGTCTCCTGCATTAAGATAAAAACAGCAGAATTTGCAAGCTTATGTGTGCTCCCATTTCCCATATGCATTAGAGGAGCTCAGGCTCCTCTCATCATCACAAATCCTAGGAGAAAAGTCACGGTCTGTATTTCTAAAATGCAGCTTGAACTGCTTTTCCTTTCCGATGTTCCTTTTCAGAGATGCCAACAGCATTTTTTCCTCATCAAGGATAAAGCCCATGGCAAATTGGACATTTAAAAATAGCCCTACGGAGACACTGGTGCACGAGACAGACCTTGGAAATTCACAGCAGTGCTTTGCATTTAGGAGTCCTTTAGCTCTGAAGAACAAAGATGAACTTTGGAAGAGTAAGAAGTACCAAGGAGCAGGTGACACCACTCACTTTAATACCCATTTGAAAGGGCAGGGCACACTGAAGCCTACAGTGGTATTTCCAAGAGCGCCCAAGTCCAGGTTGCCTCTATTTTGGTGTAACAAACATAAGAATGAGTGTCTTTTTTTATATTTATAACTTATTTATTTTAGAAACTTCAAATTAACAGCCATAGAGTACCTGATACATCCCAATAAATAGATCTGGGTCTGACTAGGATGGTTCTACTCCCTGTAACCACAGTTGACACAATCCTTAATGGTGGGACCATTAGGTTTCCCCTTCTCCTCTGCCATCAGCCTCTGACAGAGCTTGGCTTCTGGGATTTTCTCCTGCTCCACTTCTTTGAAGGCTGTTGTGCAAAGAGGTGAACCTCACTGTGCAGCCTGAACACGAAGCAGGTTGGTGCACTCTGTTCCTCAGGATGGAATTCCCTGGCTTCACACGACAACTCTATCATGCACAAAGGCAACAGCCATCCCTCAGCACAACTGACACCCACACCCTGCAGAGAGGACAACTCCAAGGCTGAGGGTGTCACTCAAGTCCACATCTGACAGATTCATTTCCCTGAGCTACCACACACTAATAATTACAAATCACCTCCATTCCTGACAGCCAGTTTACGAGGTCTGCAAGTCTGGGCATCTGTGACTGCTTCATCCAGACAAACCACCTTTGACCTATTTTTTGTTGTTGAAGACAACTCCCTTCAGAGAGGTGTGAAGATAACAGTGAAGATCCACACTCTACTGAGCAACTTTCTGACCCTGGAACCTCCTCACACTTCTGCTCATCCCAGCTCCTTCTCCCCTGGTGTCCTGGTTTTTCTGGGATAGGTTTAATTTTCTTCTCAGTGGCTGGAATAGCTGTGGTTTGTTTTTGGTGTGGGATTCGTTATGAGAAGAATGTGGATAAGGTGCTGATGTTATTAGTTGCTGCTCATCCAAGATCATCGTGTTTGGGTAGTTTGCAGGTGGCAAGGACTGGGAGAGAGAAGCACAGTAGTTACCAAACCCCGAGATATTCCATATCATGTCACATCATGTCAGTACGTGAACCAGGGCTGACCGGAAGACGGGGGGATTCTCTCAGGGATCGCTTGGGCTCTCACTCATCTGGGGTTTGGGTTTTGGGACTGTCTCTGCTCTGGGATCTCTGGCTGGGACAGGCTGGGCATCGGTCAGCGGGTGGTGAGCAAGTGCACTGGGCATCACTCATTCGTATATTCTGTTATCACTGTTATTAGCATTATTATTTTATTTCAATTAGTAAATTGTTTTTATCTCAACCCGTGAGTCTCCTTGCCCTTTTCCTTCCAATTCTCTTCCCTTACTCCCTTGGGGTGGGGGGAGAGTGAGAGAGCAACTGTGTTTGGCTGCAGCCAAGGGAGTGAAACCACCACACTTGGGTAGGAAAACAGTGCACTGACACGGCTCCTACCTGCAGGAAGAACAAGTGCTGCGTAATTTCCTGGACCAGTTCCTCCTCTGCGTTCTCAGGATAAAATTTGGCCAGGAAGTGAAAGGTGACAGGCTCCTCTGTTGGAACATCATGATCCAGAACCTGTAGGGTACAAGAGCCATTCAGCTACTCTTTCCAGCCAAGACACAGCTCCCTTCTGTTCAGATCAGCACATCTTTTGTCAAGCACTTGAGTCATTTAGAACAGTCAAACCAACCTAAATAGTTCAGAAACCAGAGTTAAAAAAAGAAAACAAACAAACAAACATTTCTGACATTCCTAAGGATGCAAGAAAACAAACATGGTAGAAACAAACAGCATGTGAAATGAGACAGCAAAGGCTGATCCTGATCTGCTGTGCGCACGTTGCCTCTTCCGAACCGCGCAGCGCGGTGGCACATCCTGCTATGCCACCGTCCGACTTCCTTGCCATCTCCCTGTGCTGCCTCCTCCTGCAGTTCAGGGTGGTTCCTCACTCCCTCTCTATTGTGCTGGCACCGTCCAGTTCAAAGCCATGTTATTTTAAAACCTTGTCATGACACACGAGACACCCAGACCTCCCTCACAGTCTCAATTACTGCCTGGTTTTAGTGTAACATCCTTCAGATGCAAACAGAACCACATCAACCGCTTCTCTAAGCTGCCCCTGTGCAACCTGGAGGCTTGGACATTTGGGAATTGTTTCCTCCCTTATCTCCATCTCCTTTTCACTCCTCTGGTTTTCCTCCTCCCTAGCTCTTTGTACACCTCAACAACAAAAGAAGCCGAGATGCAACTTCACTGTCTGGCTCAATGTTTTGTCATTCAGGGCACAGAAGAGAGACTTTCAGGTTTCATTTCCATCAGAGTCACCCTGAAGTCCAGCATCCCAGCATGGCTGTCTCCAAAATGCCTCACGGGGATTCAGAGTGCAGTCTGAGGCTTCACAGCTCAGAAGGAGCTGGGGTGGGGTATCTCTGCCAGCTCTTCCCCCTTTGACTTACAGATGTCATGGGGATCAGATTTAAATACCCTTCACCCAGTTCACTTCGACACCACACGTAACACAACCTCAGGTAACCAAAGAAGGAGGAAAAAAGAACATGTTCCTTTATCATCCCACACCACCTCCCAAGGGAAATGTGCTTCCAACCTTCTTGTCCATTTTGAGCCAAGCCACGGTGTCCTTGATGGTGTATTGAAGCCCAAAGAACCAGGTTTCTCGGAGTCCCAGAGTCCTGCACACTAGATCAAACAGGTCCTTCCCCTTCCACTTCACCTGCAGGAAAGCAAACAGCAAGCAGAGTTACAAAGGTGGATTTCAGAACTCCATCTCCATTCAACCAAATCCATTCTTTTTTCACTTCACAACGTCTTTGGAAGTGTGGAAAAGGCATCTTGTCCAGATAAGGAAACAACATCCTAACACAGCACACTTTATACCTTCCATCCGATCTCCTCTGCCAATCACCAAATCCTCTCTCACTGGAAAATTCAGGTGGGATTTTTGCCACCCCTGCAAACACCACTGTCAATAAAGCCCCCCTGTTTCTTCCTCTGGCAACCCACCGACGTTCAACAGAGGACCTGACGGGTCTGTTGAGGCTCCTGTTGAGCCATGCACTGCTACGAGCAGCCTGTTTCCAGCAAGAAATAAAAATCACTCTGAACTGCCCCTCAGTGGCTTTAATGTCTCTACCCACAGCCCCAGGCAAACAACAGCAACAGGATTTCATAGACACGGGTGCAATGTGCTCCCAAAAACCACGAGTGAAACGATTTATGTACAGACTGTGTTCATCCAGAGCTACTGACCCTGCCCAGGTAAAAGGGAAAAATCAAATTATCCCTGAAGTCAGCGGTTCTCTCAGAGCAGGTTTTGACAGAGTCCAACTGTGTTTTCTGCTGAAAAAAAAATCAGGAACCACAGTAACTCAGGAGCAGAAAAAAATTGGTCCTGTTCAAAGACTGTGTCCTTCAAGCAATCCTGCAGCTGCATCTACATTGTTACCGAAGTTTGCTCATAAAAACAGAAGGTGTTGGGAGGCAGAAAGGTGAAGAGGGACATAAACCAGATGAATCTAATATGCCAAAGCCACTTTGCTCTTCCATCTGCACGGTGGAAACAATTGCTGGACCGAGACATATGGCCATTACTCTAAAGCCTGAGGGCGAAAGGATCTCGGCACATTCTCTTGTCACTACAACTCAATCTTGGTACCACCTGGACGGCATCAATATTAATGCTGAGGCACGGCAGGGAGTGCTGGTGTGGGCGCCGCGCCACTCCTGCTGTCACCCACTGCCGCCTCGTGGGCAAAGCCACCCAGGACAAGCTCACTGCTGCTCTGCTGGCTTTGACTACACCAGCATATCACCATTTTCTCCCCCTCCCAGGACACACACAGACACACACACACACAGACACACTGACAGTCCCAGAACAGAATAAAACTGACGCTACTCAAAAAAACCACCCCCCTCAGACAGCTTGCCACAGCCTTTCCGCAATTCCTATCAAGCCATGTCAACACCTCGAGGTCACACACACACACCAGGAGGAGCAAGTTTTGCAGTGTTATCATTATCAAACCCTAATCTCGCCTCCAGACGAGCTCCAGCACGGCACAGGATGGCTCAGATTGCAGAAAAAATCTTTCCCTGACTATTATTTTAAGAGGGAGGTTAATTTGAAGGTTCAGACAAAACAGAGCGAGACGTTTTTAAACAGCTATTCTGTACCATTTTTGTAGGCACATAAAACCAGGCTGCCATCAAAAGGCTATTTCCTTTTGATGGCAGAATCCTTCCAGAATTAAACTGCTTTGCACAAAGCGTTATCAGCTTTATTTTTTTCCTTCTTTCTGCACAGACCCCATTTCAGTCCGTTGTTTTACAGGGTGATTGGCGCCTGCACAGCCTGGCACCAAACCCTTCCCAGGACGGGCTCCTGGGTGTCGCTGCCGGCAGCGTCTCACAGATCCCAGAACACAGACTGGTTTGGGTTGGAAGGGACC
>NW_010318675.1:1373-15871 GCF_000700745.2 Antrostomus carolinensis | reverse complement strand
GGTCATTCCCTGGCGTTAAGAAATCCAGGCAGGGGCCGGTCAGACACACACAGCTCGGCCCGAGCCCCTTATCGTTAGACAGACACACACACAGAGACCCGCGGGATGCAGGAGCTGGCCTCTGCCATCGCCTCTCGTCTGGATGGCACACGCTGTAAGGTCACCTTCATCCACAGAGATCACAGCCCAGTCGCGCTGGACACAATGCTACACGGATGAGGAGTGAGGATTTGTCATTAAACAATTCCCTGTGCAGCTGAAACACGGAGGAAAAGGCAGAGGAGCCCAGGACAGCGGGCAGGACAGCTCCACCAGCGACCTCCCCAGCCCGGCTGTTTGCAGCCTGAGTCACCAGCACCTCCACCTTCCAGACTGGTTCCTCACAGCCTCGCTCCCTCTGCTTCCATGCTTTTAAACGAGGAAGCTAGTGCAGCATGACAAGTGTCTCATGTTGACTTCAGCTGAACAGGTCTGATGGATTTCATGAAAAAAGGTGATTCCTCTGCTACCATGGAGTCCTTGAACGCTGCTCAGGAGACGTAGCAGAGTGGCCAGACAGCAAACACCATGCAGCACCACGGTCCCACACATTAAAGCAAAACTAATCCAAATGTGGTTGCTCATCTCCAGCCCATCCTGTACTCTCGGAAGGGTCAGCTGCAGTGCAGAGCGGGAGAATCCGTACCTTCCCAAAAGCCTTCTGGTTCCTCACACTGAACTGCCTCACTCAGAGGTCAGGTGAGCATCAGTACCAGGAATGAGAAGATGCAGCAGCACTAATTAGATCAGTTTAAACACATAAAGTACACCCAGACTCTTACTGTGCTGGGCCAGCTGGAGCGTGTCCTTTCCCAAAAAGATCCAATTACTTGAAAAATTAAGATATTCCCTTAACTCATCACTGCTGCAGACCAGTCTCCTACACTCACAATTTTCCCCAAGAGAGACAGTAAGGATGAGAGATGTCATCTGAAATCACAGAATGGTTGAGGTTGGAAGGGACGTCTGAAGGTCACATCTAGTCCAACCACCCTGTTCAAGCAGGGACCTCTACAGCACATGAACCAGGATTTTGTCCCAATGGTTTTCGAATATCACCAGGGAAGGAGATTCCACAACTTCTCTGGGCAGCCTGTCCCAGTGCTCAGTCACCCTCACAGTAAAGTTCTTCCTTATGTTCAGGTGGAACTGAGTCAGGACAAGCGCTCTATGAACAGGAGTAGCTAGCAGGACCTGGGATTTTTTTGTTGGAGCTGACAATGTCATCGGCCTGAGTAAGACTGGGAGTTAGGGTACACTATAACATTTAAGAGTGTCTATAAAGGCTGAAGAAAATGACAAAATAGCAATAATTATAGAGGAACCACCATTTAAAGCCCTGGCACAGGACAGATTAGTGCTTGATCAGCAGATTTTGCCACAACATCTTTGCAGTGGTCCATCAAAAGAAGCTGAGTGACATCCATTGAGCACAGTTCTGCACTGTCTTACTGCAGGAGTGAGAGAGGCTCCCAGAGGAGGTAGGACACTTGCTTCAGCCCCAACCAACCTTCTCCCCATCTCTTCAAGCTCTCTGCTTCCAGGAACACACTTCCCCTTGCACTTAAAACGTGTATTTGCCCTCCCAGTAGCGCTGTTGCACACCACCAGCTGAGAAGAGCAGAGTCAACCGGCACAGACCCAGGTTATAGGTCACTGGTGCAGGTGGGTGTGCAAACAGGCACCGATGGAGCTAACCCTGTGTTCCCACGTGTGCAGTTAAAAAGGAAAAGCTTTAAATGTTACCAACAGACTTGTCTCACGCACGGTGTGTTCAACCATACAATATGCAATGACTCATGGCAAGTTTAAGAGATATTTATAGTTGCATTTCTTCCACGTCCTGCAGTGACAATATATTTTAAGTATGACCTCAACAAAAATGAGGAGAAGCAGTGTTCTCTACTACAAATCTGGGAGGGCGTGGGGGGAAGTCTCTCTGCAAAGGAATGAGTAATGAAGTATTTGTACAATTTGGAAACCATGAATCAACTCATACAATCCAGGATCTGTGCATTTAATAAAAGTGGTGATTTTACTACCACAAGTTTTTTTGCCACTAGCAGAGCAAAGATAACAGACACAAACAACTGATAAAATTTTTTTTTATTATTCACTTTTGAATTCTTTTACACTTTCCTGATTATTTTGTGTAAGGTGAAACTAGAACTGTTTAAAAGACATACACAAATCTAGTACATCAATAACCAGGTATTTCTTTTTGCTATACTATTCTCACAACCACGTGTGTGCTAGGCAATATAACCGTCACAGAAGCAAACTTTAGGCAGAATACTGGTCAGTAAAAACAAAGCGAAAAGAGCTACCAGATATACAAACAGGCTCGGTTCCACATTCACTACTGCATTTATCAAGCGCCAAGTATTAACTGCACAATTTGTTCAGCTAGTAGAGGGGAGTTTTAAAATCAGTGCATGAAATTCTCTTCAGCAGACAGATGGACAGACAAACAGATGGGTCCTATACCTAAGTGGAATGTGAAGGTAGGGGGATGATACCACGAGACTGATAGATGACTATTCCTAATCTTTTTCCACTGCATTATTCATGCAACTCTTATTAGGTTTTATTTAATGGGACATGTTTGAACCGTAACTAGGTGAGGACGTTTGGAGCTCAAATATTACAAGTTACAAGCGTTACAAATGTGTAGGTCTGCATTCCAGTACAATAAACGGGAAATCCTGAATATTTGAGCCAGATCCTGGTACTACCAAAAAATGGCAGTCAAGAGCTGAAGACTGAAACAGCACCGGCAGCTCTCAAACATCCAAGAAACCTGTCCTCGAGCAGACTCAGGTCTCACCCACCATCCTGACATCATCCATAATCAAAGAAAGGATGACGCATATGTGGGAGTCCAAAATTGCTTTAATGGAGTTTAAACAGGTGACAGGGTCAAGGATGAACAGAGCCTAATGGGAGAAAAATTTCTGTAAAGTGAACTCAAAGATGGCTCAGGGGATTACTTAAAGAGTTTTCAGGATAAATTCAAAATGGGAATACCATGGAGACTTTGATTCACCTAAGAGTAAAGTAATGCAAAAGTGGTAGATCACTTCATGGTATCATCCAAACTAATAAGGCCATTCAAAAAATTGAATCTTCTCCTATTGCAAGTCCATGGTAGTGAACCAAGAATTCTCACTACTGAAGAATATCTAAGGTATAATCAGGTACGTTATTGCTGTGGGAAGGGGCTTAGTCATATATGTTGTATGAGCATGAAAGCACTTTTAGAAGTCAAATCCCAGTTACCTGCCAGTGTAAGGAATTTGGAAATCAAGCTAACTCCCCCATTACCCTCCTCCCCAAAACAAACCCCATCCCCAGAAAGACAGGACTGACAAAGTGAGCTTTTGACTGAAAGCGGTGCCTCAGACTTGGTTACAAATGTCTACAGAGTGTGCCTGTTACACTAGTTCGTAGCAGTGTTGCTAACTGGAATGCCATACATCAGATTGTTCTCCTTCCATGCCCCAGTGTCACAATAGAATCTCTATAACTTTCTGTACAACTTTACAACAGAATTGTACTTCGACTATTTTGGTGCCAAATTAAGCTCGTCAGAGTTACATAATTGATGTCTACTTTTCTACCGATAAGAGTTTTGTAAAGTCAATTGCAAATCACAAAACCCATAATCACAGTGTTCAGTTAAAAATATAAACACGGTAATTGTAACTGTAAATGTTGGTAATAGGAAAGTTGGGAATGCCATGATAATAACCGACCTCCGCTTGAAGTACACAAAACACCAACCAACCGTTTTTACCCCACAGACAGTTTTTGCTACGTTGAGGTTGTGAAAGTCGATGTACTATTCTTTTTGCTTGTCGCACAAAGGGATATATGTGTAGGATACAGGGTGACATTGAACATATAGTGAAGCGTGACAGCCATTAGTTCTCTCCCTCCCCAGCATCCCCTTCATCTCCTTGGTTTTCCGACGTCCATAGCTGTAAGAAAATACAAACACAAGTTTAGAATGAAAGCGTGCAGTTAATGCCAGTCACCAGGAAATGGAAGACAGCATAGTGAGCAGGAGCTGGGCAATTTTCTCAGCTGAGAGCAATAAATACAGAACTGAACTTAACTGTAAAGCTAGAGAATAATCAACTAGAAAACAGGCAGAGGATTACAAGTAAAAAGCCAGCAAAGGTTTGCAAGCTCAACACAAAGACAAGCTGGCTGTTGAGAACAAACTGGATCTTCTGTTACAAAAAAGCTGAGTTTGTTACTGTGGTTAACAACTGATTCCTGGTTTAAACAAGCAGGTCTAACTGGTCTGGTTACAAAAAACAGTGGTTAAGACACACAGTTCATGCCTCAGAAAAGACTTTCAATGGCACAAAACTACTGAAGTCTTTAGATGATGGGTTCCACTTAGTGGAGTCCAGCAGCCTGAAGAAGTAGCAGTGCACAGTGCAGCAGTGATACTTACAGTGAGGTTGTCCCTAAGCAGCTGCATGATGAGGGTGCTGTCTTTGTAAGACTCTTCATTCAGCGTGTCCAGCTCTGCTATCGCTTCATCAAATGCCTAAAAACATGCAAGACAGCACTTTCACACTCTGCTCTCTGAATTCACTTCTGCTTACACAGAGCTTATGAACTGGCCATGTTACTATTCAAGGTCTGTGACAAAAGCTCACAGTATTTTTCTTTTCCAGCAAAAGAAGAAATGTGAACCAAAGTGAGCACCAGAGCACTTGACAACCAGTGGGAAAACAGAAGTCTTTGGGGTGGTCCAGATGAAAGCCCAGAACAACTTTACTACCGTGCCAATACAAAGTACTGAAGAGGCCAGCGTGCTTTCTGTTACACTCAAGAATGATTCACACAGCTTGAAGTCAGGTTCAACAACACTTAAAAGCAATACTTTCATTAAAAATTAAAGCCTCACTGGTCTAAACTGGCAATAAAAGACAAAGGTACCATCAAATTGGTATATGTATTCCATGTAAGTAGGAAAGAAAAGGAAAGACAAGGGTTTTTTTGACAGTGGGGTGGAAGGTTTTGGACTTCCTTTCAAAGCAGCATAGGAAATCAGGTATGTTCTGCTAGAGATTAATAAAGCCATTCTTCCTATGAATCTGTTATACATGAAAGCTCAGGCTGCAAGTCTCAGAGTCATGAATAAGTGCTACTTCTTCATTCCGGTTTAACTAAAAAAAAAAAAAAATCAGGAACAGCAGCTTTGCACAGCAAAACATTCCTTGTTACTAAGTATTATTAAAGCACATATTAAGAATGCAAAGATTCCTCCAATGCCATATTAGTAAAGTTTCTTTCACAGATAACTTTCACAGATGCAGAAAGCTTCATTTAGAAGGCTCTAACCATATTTTAAGAAGTCTAATACAAAAGTGACAAGCTATTTGTTTGGTACAAGCCACCATGCAAGCTCTTTTTGGTACCTGGAGAGAGAAGCACACACGTGCAGATACAGAAGGATGTTTAGGGCTATGACCAGAGTCACAAAGATGACACTCCTTGTATTTGCCAGGTGTTCAAATTTAAGTAAATATTTCACTTTAGAAGTGCTAAATTAATCCAAGTGGTTTCAAATTTGGCACAAGTGCATTCTAAGAGAACTACATGGACATAAGAGGCACTTTGTCTCCCCTTTTACTGGATCAACTGCACTAGTAAATCAGCTTTTCTTAAAGCTAAGCCAGTCTAGCTAACTTACCTTAAAATATACCACAGTGACAACAGTTTAAAGATGACAGCATTTTTAAGGAGTTCAATATGAAAAAGCATAATCACCTACTAAGTGCTACTGCAACCATGCTATTATCTCCTCAACCTCCACAGAAATTGGGAATATGAACAGTCTGCTTACCGTCTTTGCCAGATTACAGGCTTTCTCAGGAGAATTTAGTATCTCATAGTAGAAGACAGAGAAATTTAGAGCCAAACCGAGTCGAATGGGGTGTGTTGGCTGCATCTCTTTCTTGCTAATTTCAAATGCCTCCTGGTAAGCTTGCTGAGAATTTGCTACTGTTGCTGCAAGAAGTAATTACAATCACATTAATCCACAGTAGATCACTGCACTTTATGGGGGAAGCTATTATATTCTTGGTCTAGACTATTGTGCCACCAGAAATTCACACAATTACATATTCACAGATGCTTCTTTCACTGTTTTTAGATGTAAAAGCCTATCACTGGCTGAACTACTAAGGCAAAATACTTGTTCAGATAAAGCTTTAAGCTACAAAATTAAATTCAACATTTTAAGAGTCTTAAAACGAAATTTATTCAAAATAAATTCCAACCAATCTGAATGCACATAAGCTCTACCTAAGTCAAAGTGTACTGTGATTAAACACCCACTTCCAGCCTAGTAGCAGTTATGAATAAGAAATCCAGACAAAACCATATGAGGAAGAAGTATCTAAACTACCTATTTAAGCTGAAGAAAATGTCTAGCAGTTAGGTCATGAACTTTGCATTTCAGTTTGAGTTTTCAAAGGAAAGACAACAGTCCCTTCCTGGTTAATGGGTAACAACAAACTCCAAAATAGCATCAAACTAAGTGTGCAAGACATGGGTCACTTCAGACACTCACCAGGAACTCAGACACAGTTCAGCATTGCTGTAACATTTCAGCAATGGGTCACTTCAGACACTCACCAGGAACTCACAGTTCAGCATTGCTGTAACATTTCAGCGTTAACTGGCTTAGGACCCAGGAAGCCAATAACCCATGTTTGCACACAGAAAGCTTGCAAACAGTGAGGACTTATGAGCTACATTCAGAGTTTCTACAAGAGATGATAGCAACAAAGCATTTTCCAGGAGAAAAAACACATT
Source organism: Antrostomus carolinensis (assembly GCF_000700745.2). NCBI lineage: Eukaryota > Metazoa > Chordata > Aves > Caprimulgiformes > Caprimulgidae > Antrostomus > Antrostomus carolinensis. The sequence goes on along the minus strand of NW_010318675.1, from coordinate 8,992 downwards.
CTCCAGGAAAAGGATTTTACACTGTCACATTTCTTTGAAAATCAGACAGTGAGGTGGAGGGCTGCAAGCAGAATTGACTAGTTTGATGAATGTCTGTCAATCACTTCTATTAATTTCAGTGGTCTTCCTCTGAAAGTGACTTGCACTCCACTTGTCTTCAATACTACAGAGCAGTAGCAAAAATAAATAAACACTTCATGTTGGGGAAAAGAGCACAAGTGTTTTTTACACTTTATTCTGCTCAGCCCTTAGCAGAACATTTCACCTCGACTTACTTTGCTTGTTGTCCCCAGATGCCACCTCCGAGAGGTATCTGTAGTAATCGCCTTTCATTTTCAAATAGAAGACCTTGCTTTCTGGCTGTGTGGCATTGACAATAAGGTATTTGTCCAGGAGTTCCTGAGAAAGGAAACATCACTTGTTGGTTTTTTTTCCCCTCCAAGTCATAAAAATAATGTCTGAAACAGAGCCTTTGTTACAATGGTAAGTACAAACTGTTAAAACATTAACAATGACTTATGTATAATCATGCATTAATCACTTTGCCTACTGTTGTCCAAACTCAGAAAAAGAGAAACTACTTGTATCCTAACCCCTGGAAGGCAGAAAACTTGCTGTGTGGAGGCTATCCACAATTCACTCCTGCAGAACCTAAGAGCTAGCGGGGTTTAAGATTGCAAAGATTTTCCTTGAAATACACTGATGCAAACCTCTGTCCACAATCAAGCTACTAAAAAGCAGCAGCTTAACAGCAGCACAAGTCTGGTCAGTTTTGCTGCCACAAACTTGAATTCTATACAGAGCAGTGAAATTATCCACAATGAACTGATTCTATCAGCAACTCCAGCTGAAAAGCTGAAGAGTGGCACAGTCAGCACATGTGCACCCAGAGAGAGATGCAAAGGCTGACAGTACTGATAAGCAACTTCTCCTGACAGACCTTTAGCAAACTGAACAGCAGTGAACAAAATCCCTCTCTAAGGGAAAGAAATAGTGAAACTGGTTTTCAGGAAGAAGTACACAACTTCTCCATCCCAAAAAGGTACTAAACGAGCCTCAGGATGTCAACATTCGTTAACAAAATAATTTAAACAATTAGCGTTTTAGCAGGACTCATGCCAGTGCCCCAGATCTAAATTAGTTTCCACGGTGACCTGCAGCTGGGGGTCTTCAACATTGCCTTGGTTTGCTTTTTTCCATTAAAAAAAAATAAATGCTATTTTATAACAAATTCCCTAAGAAGCACACTTGATAACTTAAGAGCTAGAATTGGACCTGAGTATGTGGCTATTCAAAACTATTCCCCTGCTACGGTGCTGCAGTGCCTACAGCACTAGTGAGGTTCCCCAAGCCTCTCTGGAGAATGCTGCAGTACTAACTACTGTTATTTTTGCTGTTGGATTATTACCAGAACATCATTGCAGATATCCTGCAATTCAGCCTCAATTTTCTCACGATATTCTCTTCCCATCTGCTGTTTCTTCTCATTCCTCTCTGTTTTCTGTTCAATGCTGGAAATTACACGCCAGGATGAGCGACGAGCACCGACCACATTCTTGTAGGCAACTGAGAGTAGGTTCCTTTCTTCATTGGACAGTTCATGTCCTTGCTCAGTGACAGCCTTCATAGCAGCAGCCATGTCATCGTAACGCTCAGCCTGCTCAGCCAGCTTGGCTTTCTGTACCAACTCACTTTTATCCATGGCTCCTGTAATTAGTGAGGAATAAGAATAAAGAAAAACGTCTCTTGACTGTTTGCACTATGGAAGTTAATGCTGAAGGGTGAAGCAGAACTCACAGTCACTAGTAAGTGGGAAGTTTATCAACTCTAATATTAAAGTGGTAGGAAGGGTCTTTTCTTAAAAAATTATTTGACCTTTTGCCAAATATATGTAATTTCTATGACTAACCATAATCCTGAAGATATGTAAGCATTATTCTTCAAAATGCAGCAAGATTCATATTGGCATTGAGCACAGCACAATAATATGTTCCCTGGGTAAATCCCTCCCCTTGGATATACTGGCCACAGCTCAGCCTGGGAGACACTGCATGTTCTAACCCAAAAACTTCCAGTTTGGGTTGGTTTTTTAGTTTGTTTGTTTGTTTTCCCCCCACTGTGACACAACAGCAACTACTCAGCAGCATTGAGGCACTGGACAGCTCCTCCTGGCACTGAAGGTTTTTGCACACTGCAGATGTTTCTATGGGTTTAAATAAACCATACCCAGTAAAACTGCAGTTGTTGGCAACTATAGAAAGTACATTTATACCATTCTGCCAGAAAATTTGTTTTTTAATACATGTATCAACGTACATATAACAGACAATTATACACAGCAAGGGTGGCTGTGGTCTCAGGTTTTCAATACCTTCCAGATAATGCTGACATTCACAAAGAAACCCAAACGGGATGTGGCCCACATGAGGGTCACTACTGCAAAACTAATTACTTATATGGAAACAACTTGTTTATAATTTCTGACAATGCAGTTTAGCAACTGAAGCCAAGAAAAACACATCACATGACTGCAAGGTCCCTGAAGAGCTCAAGCAATGAAAAACGGAGATAGTAAGGAACGTGTCAGTGAGGCAGCTTGAGTGCTGCTGACTTCTACGTTAACGTGTAGTTAACTCAGCCACTGAGCTACCAACCTGATCCTCAACCACCCAGGGCCCGGTTCACAGGAGAATTTAAACAAGTTTCTTTGCCTTTAGCACAATAAGTGGACTTCAATACCTCACTAGCTCCCAGATGCCCCAAATTAATCTGTGAAATTTCTCCAGGTGCATAGGTTCGTTTTCAGGCTCCTGTCAGTACTGAGCAACAACTGTCCTCTCCTGCTCCCTAAATCCCAATCAGGAGTCTCACTGTCCAGATGAGAAGTTTTCAGGCTGAAACATAACAACCTAAAAACAACTTGCAAAAGAACAATGAAAATCAAACAAGAACAAGAAGTGTAAAATTGTCTTTCACAGCCTTCTGTTCATTAGACAAGCATCTACAGCCCTATTAGAAAGAACCACCAGTCTGAAAGCTGTTGCTCTAGCTTTCTTCCTGGCTCTCTCCTCTGAAGGTCCCAGTCTGACAGGTTCCTCATGGAGAACGTCTCACACACACTGCTCAGCTTGTATTTTAACCCAAGTACCACCTATCACACTACTGTACAGGGAAACCAGCCCCCTATACTAAATCCTCAACCAAGACAATGAGATGCAGACCCAAATTCCTATCATGTGTATGGGCCGTTTCAGAGTTTTCTACTGCCAAAGAGAGAGTCCTAACTACAAAATTATTTTGAGGTGAGCACCTTCAATCTCTCCAGCTGAAGATACTCTGCTTTAGAAAGGAAAAAAAAAGTACCCAACATATCAAGTCAAACATTGCTTTTTCACATGAAAGCTCTTGAATTAAACCCAGCAACCAAATGTCCTACCTGCTACTTATCTGCAAGTCACACTCACTCCTGCTTGTGTTTGATCCTCTGTAGATCTAGTCTAAAGCATCCATCCACGTGAGGCACTCAGTGAGGATATGTAAAGCTAAAACCAGCCTCCTGGAAAGGGATCTCTTGTAGACTTGTAAGTAAAGTTGGGCTGCAGCTGAGTTCCGTTTCAAACACTGTGTTTAAACTAGTGGATTCTGGCACCTATTAAAAGGTGACACAGACTTCAGATTGAAGCTCTTAACAAGACAGACTGCGAGTGTGTGTGACAAGTTCTTGCAAGACATGATTAATTTGGCTCTGTCTTCCCCAAGAGGCTTTTACCATGGGGATATGCTGTATTGTCACTGGTTTCTGCAGGCTTATCTAAAGGATAGCTCCTGAGGATGGAAAGGGATAAGTGGAGTCTGTGTTGTGCATTTTTCCTCCCTACTCTGAAGCTTATCACAGTACCAACACATAACAAGCCTCAGGAAATAATCAGACCACTTACCATTGAGAGAACCCATCCCACTTCTCACTGCTGAGTCTATCAAACCTCGTAAACCATTCCCTTAACCCAGCACTAAATTTAGACTATGTGCTTAACACAGGGAGTAATTTGTGAGTGGCATTTCCCTACCCATTCACTAAAATCTGAACATGAACAAAGCACACCTGAAGAATGCTTTTTAATTTACAAGAGCCAACGTTAAAAACCAGGATATTTAAACAAAGCAGTTTCAGAGCACTTCTAGTTTCTTCACAGCCTGCACAGCTTCTAGAAGCATTTTTATTGCAACCATCTTATCTCCTCCTCTTCTTCTTATGGAACGTGATTATGATGTAGAAAAAGCCTGCTTCTTGAAGTCCAGAGGCAAGGAGCTCCACCAGAGTTTACATTTGCCATTGAAAAGTCTGTTTTATCTTTGATCTGTGCTTTGCCAATAGTGCTCTAATTTGTAGACAAGTCATCTGTACAGAACTCCGTTTACAAACAGTATGGAGTTTAGTTTGGAAATGGTGCAGAGTTTGTTTTATCAAGCCCACTGACATATTTATCTTTAGATGTAAGTCAGTTCACAGCAGTCAATGGGTTCATATAAGGACACATGAAGGAAACCACAGAGGGAACTCCAAGGGCATAAAGACACAGTGGATAAAAAAAAAACCCAAAACCAGTTTAACATATCAACTATACAGATGAAATACCAGCACAAAGCATTAGTATGTTGTTTCTCATCAAACAACTTTCTTCAATAATGTATCAAATTTATGCACATCTTAAATGTAACTCAAACTGGTTCCTCTGAACTTCACTAGTTTAGTTTTGACATAAAAATTCAGTATACAGGGGCTGGAGTTGCTTAGTTAATTCACCTTAATATCCATACTTGTAGTAGGTTTGCTATGAAACACAAAGTATTATTCAATAAAATGGATTTAACAGAATGTAAATGCAGTAAGAAAATCATTGCCCACACCAAAATATTTGCAGTTGACAGTAAGCCTACCATTATTTCATTCACAGGGTGCTGCATAAAGGAACATGTAAAATTCTTACTTGATTCTCCATTGCTTACCTTGTTAGAAGCTTGGAGAGAGCTTTGCAGAGCTATGCTGGCTTGAGCTCCAAAAGAGGGAAGTGTTTGCCAGAAGGAAAAAAGATACAAGGAAAGGAGTGATGTTTGAAAAGGCAAAGAAGCAACTATCAGTTATAACTGGTCCCTCCCAGAGAGGAGATGAAAGCCACGCTCTTAACAATGGATCAGTGTGCCACAGTCTGAAACAAGCAAAGCCTACAGCTAAAAATACTCCTAGGCCACAAACAGAAGCCATCTACCAAAGGTGACCTGCAGCTGGGAGCAAAGCACACAGAGGTGACGAACAGGAGGCCCACAGGGATGATCTACTCTAGCGCTACCGAAGCCATGCCATGTCGGCAAGGGGGAAAGAGGGGAGATGGGGAAAGGAGTGGAGATGTGCAGATCACAGCCATGGAGGAGTCCTGACAGTCGCCCGTTCTAAGCAGAAGATTCTCAAATTAGAGGTGTTAATACATTTCAAATTCTTAAGAGATGGTCTTCTTAAGAATCTGTCCAACCACAACTTAGTAGCCCTCCAAAAGGACATGGCTGGACACTATTTAGGATAAGGAATGCCAGCCACTAGCCAGCGGGTGCAGACAATAGTACCAGCTGCTGGTACCAGCAGACAATAGTACCAGCTGCACCCTAAACCCCACACTCAAAATGGAGTTTTTTAATTATTATTTTATTTCTCTATTTCCCATACAGCCTAAGCTCTTCACATCTTCTACAAATGCAGAACAGCATGTGTACAGGTACTAAAGTTAAAAGTGCTTACTTCCTTCCCCCCAGAAAAGCTTTACACCTGTGTGGGCAAGACTGAAACACATTACAAAGCATCAAAGGTCAGGACCTGCAAAACACCTTAGTTTGTAACCGCACTGCTGCTTTCAGTGGCAGATGCAGCGAGAAGGGGATGGTGCCACCATCCTGGGAACAGCACCTGAAGTCAGCACGTCCACAGGACTTTCAAGAGCGGATGGACACGCAGACTGGAAGTTTACGTCTCAGTAACAGCTGAGGAGTAAACACACAGACAGTGCTCTTCAGAAGACTGCAGGAGCTGGAGAACTACATCTCACTGCTCAGCAGTTCCTACATCTGCCTGGCAGCTTCTATCGTTTCCAATCTCAATGAGCTGTTTAGGACAAAGCCAAAACAGATCAGAAGTAACTCTGTTTGGAGTCTATAGAAATCAAATGAAAACTGACACTGAAAAACATCCGGTTTATCTAACATATTGAACTGACAAGACAATACTAATAAGCCTACGTTGGCCTGAAGCCTGCTGCTCTCAATGACCTGTTCTTCCAGTGCTAATTAAGTAATTGATTTCTGTGTACTGTTTTTCTCTAGCAAGCATTAGAATCTATCAAACACTTCCATTTCATAAGAAAATTGGTGAGAAAGCAGTGTCATTACTGGCCTGACCTACTGGTCCCTAATGAATTGAGCAGGTTAACAGACCTGCATGCTTCACTGTGAGAAACGAAGGTAAAACCAGACGTGGTGCAAGGGGATGTGATCACACCTCTCAGTCACAAACTCTGCAAGTACCTTCAAATTGTAACAGGAAAAGCAGCAGACTGGTACTGAATTTGTAGTTCAATCTTCCAACAACATTATTTGATTTCTGGATGGGCAATTCATTCCAGAATTAAACATTCACATGAGGTAAGTGGTATTTCAAATTACATTTCTATAATTACAGAGAGTGAGAGCTTTGGAGATACTCTTTCTCAAAGAAATGGAAAATCCTGTTCCATGATTCAGGTACACACATGCTGCTCGATGCTGATGGCATTCACTGTCAAGGAGATGTGGTTCCCAATAGATATTCTTTATAGGAAAGGAATCAACTCTCCTCAGTGGAGTGAATAAAGCTTCCTTGCTTTATTGAAGTATTAGGGATTCCACTGCATTAGTTGTGTTTTTTTCTTCTGGTTCCCTAAAAGGCCATAATGGATTGTTAAATAACTGCTTAGAAAATGAAGGTCTGCTAAGATCTGAACACTGAAATCTTCCACAACTGTCAAGAGCTTGGGTATGACAACAAGTTCAGCAAAATATACTGCAAACATAATGAGGGAAAAAGGAAAATGACTTCATAGTTGTGATATTCTTGCTGACCTTGTGCAACACGTAACTTTAGCCTCCTCTGCATCTACTGATTAACTGTATACCCTGGTGTTCAGCTCCAATCTTTATGCAAATGTTCAGATAAAATTAACATTTTATAAAGCCATGCCTAAACCTGATCTTCTGCCACAGTTACTGTTGCTGCCTAAAAGTGACCAACAACATGTTGTTCAACGGTTTTCAATCTCCACAGACAATTACAAAACTTCTATGACAGACACCACCAGCTTGTAGGGAGGCTGATATTGTATGGACAACTTAAATTTAGTGACAGTAGTAGCCTTGTTCTTCTGAATGTCATTTAAACGAGGGACAGCAGGCTGAAAAGCAGTGCTCTGTTACATACCTGTGGCCCTTCACCCAGGACAGCTGCAGGTGGAGACAAGCACGCGGTTCCAAGGTACAACATACTCACATGGTAACACCTTTTTGTTCCAACTAGCAGAATTGGCTTTGGCCAGAGTCCA
>NW_010318675.1:0-1337 GCF_000700745.2 Antrostomus carolinensis | reverse complement strand
CTTTCCCTAGGCATAAAGTTCATGCCAAGCTGATGTATTCATACCCCAGGTAAATCACTTTTGTTAATAATAAACTGACAGTATTGACATTACAGGGTGGGGCAAAAAGTGTGGCCATATAAAAGTCACACCACCATAATGCCTGGGATTACTGGGATGTACTGGGATACCACACAGATCTCAGTACTAGCTTGATACCTCATTATTCAAAGAATTATTTACTTAACTCCTCCTCATCTGACTTTACTCACATGCAGCACAAAAAGCTGCATACTGGCAAAGGCCTGCTTAGGAAAAAAAACAACCCCAAAACCAACAAACCAACCACTCAACATCAAAATAGCAGAGATCAGAACATGCGGTACTGACATAATGAGGCTGAGAAAACTGCACCAGGCCCATCTGTGCAATGAGTCCATCACTTTATCTGTACCAATTTAATAAACAAAATATTATACAGGGTATATTTTTTGCAGTCCTTTAATATGAAGAGTGAAAAAGGCACTTGCATTCTTAGTTGTTTTCTTCTCTAGGTCAGCTTCTGCCTCATTATTATTTTAAAATAAAAGCAAGCTTTTCTCTTCATAAAGAAGTATTAAAATTTCTGACTGAGGTGTCTTGAACGTGTACAGACACCAATGTTCCTACAGCAACTGAAGTCACAAAACTTGACAAATGTTCTCAAACTCTCTGATATTTTTACGTAGGAATTTAGCTTTTACGGTGCCACATTATGTGTGATTTGTTTTCCTGTCACTGGAAAAGTTATTTTAAGTATTAAGAAGGAATTTAGCTGAAGGCAACTGATTTATATTGTAATCTCTGCATCAGAAGCATTTTTGCTGCCATATATTAACACAGTGACTGAATGCCACTGACATTTGATCATCCCAATTAATACCTGATTACACATCCCTCAAATAAAACCCGTGGTTGTCAGTCTGGGGTTACTGCCCAGCCTTTTTGTTGGCTGGGGCTGGATCGAAGCAACCTCCTTTCCCTCTGGCCTCCTCCCTCACTGCACCTCTATTCCCGAATGGAGACAAACCAGCAAAATTGGAAAAATAATAAAATCATTGTGTTTCCTTCTAAAGCTTTCACGACATTTCTGAGATGGCCTCTGGTGCTACGTGGGCAGCCTCATACCCCCCGCCACGGAAACGGCCCCTCCCGCCTCCGGCTGGAAGGGCCCAGCACCCCCGGCCGGGCAGAGCGCTCCCGGCCTGGGGGAGCTGCGAGGACACCCCGACCCCTCTCCCGATTTAGGGTCGGGAGCCTTCGGGAAGAGGAGGGCGGTGACCGACACCGACCCTGTGGCGGAGCGTTCGCCTTCCTTC
>NW_010318674.1:0-19612 GCF_000700745.2 Antrostomus carolinensis | reverse complement strand
ACACGTTCCTCGCTCCCCGGGTTCCTTCACACGCGGAGATGTACCAGCCACACCTCGCCCCTTCTCTTGGCTGTCAACCATCAGCCCTATCCCACACCTCGCCCCTTCTCCTGCCCGGCTGCCACCCCAGAGCCACCTGGGACCCCGATGGAGTTTGAGGTGGGTTGGCAGGAAGCCCCCCAGGTCCCACAGACCATCCTGTGGGGCCAAGAGCAGCACTCAAAGGCAATAGAGCTCATGGTGGAGGAGTCAGAGAGGCCAACGAGCTCTGTCAGCTCAGGAGGTGCCAAGAGGTCACAGGTGTGAGCCACTGTCACCCCATTTCTTCTTTCCCAAAAGCCAGTCCCCCTCATCTGCCCCTGTGCTGTGGGACACACCAGCTTCATGTGGCTGCTCCTCCCTGGAAGTGTTGAAGGCCAGGTTGGATGAGGCTTTCAGCAACCTGGTCTAGTGGAAGGTGTCCCTGCTGATGGCAGGGGGGTTGGGACTGGATGAGCTTTAAGGTCCCTTCCCACCCAAACCCAGTCTATGATTCTGTGATTCATCACCAGCTTCCCTTGAGACCTGAATAGAAGAGAATAAAAATAGAGCTTGTGTCCAGATGATTAAACCAAAAACTGCTATTTTTGCCCCAGCTCGCCGTTGGCAGCAGCGGTACATTCACCGTCTCTGCAGTCAGGGGCTGTGTTATCATTCCTGCACGTGGAAAGGAACCCCGAGGCATTGACAGCAACGCCGCACATCGGTGACTGTCTGCTGGAATGATAACGAACCATAATGTGATCCTCTGCGTTTAAAAATAAACAGTTCACGCTGCCTCAGAGCTCTGAGCAGGGAAAACAAAGAACTAATAACAAAGACACGCGACGTGTGACCGCGATGTGTCAGACCACAGGGCTACGGCGCTGCCGGCAGAGGCTCTCTGGGAGCACACGGATGAGGTTGGAGCATCACAGTCTGGGCTCACCCCATGTCCTGCTGGCAGCCTCCAGCGTGTCCTGGCAGATCAAGCACCTCCAGCTTCTTGCAGGTGCACAAAATCCACCAACCATTTGGGGTTTCGCATCCCCAGGACCCAGTTCCACGTGTCCCATGGGAATAATTGCATGTGCCAGTTCTGCAAGGGCACTGCCAAGCCAGACCTCACAGAAGCAGAAGGCATTTCAGTAGTGTAGCGGTGAGGTCTGTAGGAGTCTGTGTCATCTTTGGATTCATCCTTTTTATCTCCAGATGAACCCAGAACACCCAAAATCTTTAGCCTGAATATGCTCTCCCTGCTCCTGCCACCCTTCTCAATCCTCCTGCACAGAGAAGTGCATTAAAATTGATAATGGATGCTTGTATGTGTATATATTTATAACTCTGTAGTTAAGGTTTCCCTCTCGCATCCTATTTGCAATTCTCCATTTAACTTTGTTGTTAAAAAGCTATTAATTTTCACTTGCCATTTCTCAGGCCTGGTTTCATCCTCCAGAATTGCTATTAGTTCTAAAAAAAAAATAAAAATAACACAGATGAAGTATTTGTAGTTATCTTCCTGTGAGAGCTGTTCTCCTTTTTGTGTTTTGGATTTTGTTTGTGAGCTTGGAAACACCCTTTATTTACATTTTTCATGTGAGTAAGCATTACTTCCCCTTGCACCAAATTGCAGATGTTCCTCATCTGGAACTGGCTCGTCCTATTGCAAGACTTGAGGACGCAAAGTGAGGACAATGCTTTTTCTGGCTGAGCTAAAAATCACAGTCCTTACATTTCTGTACCGCTATCACTTGTTGAACTTTAGATATTACGAAGCAGAGGCATTTTTACCATTCATGCATTGTAGCATGAAAATTTCTGCAGATTGCCATGTATTTGAGCAGCAGCAGGGGTTATTTCTAGCCAAGCCCGTTTAAATGCATTTAATTGTTTATAATCAGGTTCTTCGTGGTGTAGAGAGTCAAAACTGAAATGGCAGAAAGAACTTTGCATCTAAATCGGAGTCAACTGACAACAGAGCGTGAGGATAGCGCCAGACTAGCAAGGAGCTCCAGAAATTAAAGTCTTATATTCTGTTTAGTCCTGGGTTAATTTTGTTCTTGTTCAGGCCAGTCCCAGATGGGAATATACAAAACCTCAGGAAATGTCGCTGTCAGCAAAGACTGGTTTTGGCTGCTCTGCTCTTTCTTTGGTCCCCTCCTGGAGCGTGCTGCTGTCGTTAGGGGATGGCCTGGGACACCACCCATGCATATGAAACATGGCCAAAAAGCAGAGGTCAGGCCTGAAATAACAGGACTGTGTGCTCGGGGACTGACAGCTTTTCATGTGAGAACAGTCATTCAGCACTGGCGTTTCTGCTGCGTTAATTGCCATTAGTGTCATCCTTGCGGGAACACTAAATTCACTGCAAACCTTGAATTAACGCTCTCTGGTAATTCTTCAGCTTGTACTTAGGCACAACCATTTGCGGAGGCAGCACGTTCCGAGCAACTGGAGCAGAGACAAGGAACGGTACTCAGCTGGCCCTTGGATGTTCAATTTAGCGAAGAAAAGAAGCAGAGGTCACACTCATAACTGCATATTTATGGTTCTGGTCTGGAAATTCATGCAGTAGCTGCCAAAAAGGAGCCAGCTTTTGCCTCGGCAGCACCATTAATGTGCAGATGTGTGTCAGAGCTATCAGCTCCGAGCTGCTCAGCCCCAGGCTCTGTGCATCCACCTCTCCCCATGCCTGATCCTCACTTCATTCTCCCACTTCCCTCCTGCCACCAGCTCCTGAGACCCTGAGAGAAATTCTGGCCTAATAAAGGGGAAAATTTCCCACCAACTTTGATAGTTGTAGCATTCCCACAACAAGGTCGAGGTCTCTGTAGAATGCACTGGTGGTAGTTGATGTGGAAATGGAAGAATGTGAAACAAGGCTGGCCAGTATTTGCTGCTGGTCCCAACTTTTCTGGCTCTGAAATCCCTGCTCACACTTTGCAAAACTCGGGGAAAGATTTGGAATTGGAAATCGCAACAATTCAAAATTGTCCTTGAATGGTTGGTGACCCAAATTCCCATTTCCCAGATGAAAGGAGCCACTGGCTTCCCCAGGGCAGAAGACAGGGAGGACAAAAACAAAGCCCAAGAACCTACTCTGTTGTATCAGAGGAGAAATATTTCCTAAGGGGGAAATCCAATCAATACTTTGCAATTTCCTAACAATCCATGAATCATTGCAATTATGCAGAGATAATTCAAGTTTTCCAATCCAGCTGCTAAATTAGAGAAAAGTACACTCTTAGCACTCGCTGCTCCCAGCTTGACATGTCAGTCAGAAAAAAAAAACTTCAAGTATAAAATCCATTCTCTGAAATAAAATAAGTCCTCTCTGTTTTTAAAACCCTGGATGAAATTAAAGGGTCTACAATGTAGAAGGAGTTTGATTTTTCAGGTAATTCTATGACAGATGTAGGAGGAATGAAAATGCATGGAGTTGATAGGAATTTTTCTGTTGATAACTCACTTGAATTCTAGTAACTGCTATATTTTTTCTAGCTCTACAGCTCTAAGAAGAAAATAATATATAAGAAGAAATGGACCCAATTAAAATTATTTTCTATAAATCAGCCTTTTCTTTTCTAACCTTGGAGTTTGAATAGAAAAGGACCCAGATCCGAACAAGGACCTATCCAAAATCAAACCTCATCCTGGTTTTGCTATTCTCTAGGGATCTCTGCATCACTGAAGAAGGAGTGGGAAGGGAACAGCTCTAGAAAAATTAACCATCTTCTGGAGTAATTTTTTCGCTAGCCTAATATTACGGTAAGCAGAAAGGAAGGAAGATCTTCAGCATGCTTTGGGAACAGGAGTTGAATGCAACTCAATGACTTGATGTTTCTTGTGATGACTGTCAAAATGAAGTCATCAGTTTCCTGCATCCATTTTGGACTCCATGCACATCTCCTTGTCTCTGTCTGCTGCCTCCAGAGACATATTAGCAAGATAATGCTGGCAGCTCCAGAATAATTGCTGGCCAAGATATAATTTCTGAGACATGGCTCAAAATATTCTTCCTCTTACTAGACCCTACCACAGGGTTTTATTTCCTATTTAGGGCCAAAATCTGCCTGATGTTGGTGTCACTACCAGACAAATACAATGCCAACAACAGTAGTGAAAGCGTTATCAAACATCCCATCATCTTCTAATTTGGATTCAAAAGATCAGCCCTGGGGAATGAAGAAAGCAGTTTGATTTCTGTGGCCAATTCTTTCACTGCTGAAACAACCAACAGAGCTGGCTGGCTGTGCTCAGCATGGTGATGCTTGTTGTGAAGCTCTACAATTATCTGGGAAGCCAGGCTGAGACTATAAAACTTTGCTCATTAAGATCATTAGAGAGCTGTCAGATGGAACAACTGGGATGGCTTTGATCTGGCAGAATACCCTTCCTCCTGTTCCCAGACCTTGGGAACCATCCAGTTCCCCATAATTATTTTTTTTTTTCAAGTCATTCAGACAATACTGATTGTTTTTTTATAGGGTGCAATAATTTCTTCAGGCAAACTGGAGGCTGTAACAGCGATACTAAGATTAATTTATTAAATAAAAACCTTGATATTTCAAGGATTCCTCTATAAATATGTTCATAGGTGGTTTTGCCAAGAAAATGACAAAATGTTGCTCGTAATCCCAAAGATATTCCCTAGAAATCCACTAGGTGTCCTACCGTTTTCAAGCAATTAGGCTCAAGGTTTGTTTGTGTTTTTTCCCCTAGTTTTGCCAGTGAAGAATTAGTTTGAGTCTTTCGTGGAATGAGGTCTGGCTTTGCAGGTTGAAGAAACGCGTAGGTGTGGTTTGTGGGACACAGCAGGACATCTGGCTCACAGCGGCAGCTCTTTTGGCAAATGCCACTAATGTTTCTCACAGAGACCAACTCAAGGTTAGAGGCTGGAAGGGGAAGAGGAAAAGAATCTGCTTTCCTCTCTTGGGAATGCTAAACAAGATCCATAAAGCCAAATCCTCTTCTCAGTCAACCTTGGGCATCTATTTATAGGACTGCTGAAGTGAGCCCAATGCTGACCTCAGAGGTGGTGGCAACACACGTTAACCTTCATCAGAGCTGCTCTGTACAGGCTACAGTTTTGACATCCCTGGTCACTGTTCCAGTCCCTGGCAGGTGTCCCACTGCTTGCCAGCTCTCACGTCTGTCTGCAATGCCAGCATGGCACCCGCTCCCGAGGTGTCCTGTCACTCCAAACACAGAGGGCATGTCAAATACATACTAAGAAGAGCAAGCTGAAAAATAGCCAATGGAAAACTTTCTCAACCCAGAAAATACTTGGGGTGGAGTGTGGCCATCGGAAAGCGGGCAGCTGCTTGGCTGCTCCTTCGTTGCACAACCCAGAGCACACACACCATATCGAGTCGTGCTGTCTGGGACATCCCTCAGCTGCCTTGGGATCTGTTATTTGCACCCAGTCCCAGCATGGCAATGTAAACTTCTCTGAAACAGCCATCTCCTAGGGATCTAAAAAACATCTTCTGTTATTCCAATGTCTTTCAGTGCTCAGAAATTAGTATTTAATTTATTAACATATCAGTGAGGGATGACTACAGGGTGAATTTTAGGGTCTTGTCACTGGAGCACAAATCACATTCTGTATAAACCAGACAGTCTTACCCTCCACTGAGCAGTGAGTGTTGCATTTGCAGACTCCCCTCATTCACTCTCGTTTCACAGGGATGCCACATCTTGAATTTACCCCAGATCTATGTGAGACAAGTGAGGGGAAAATCCGGTTTGTTTTCCATTTAAAAAGTGCCAGAGGCAAAGATGCTCTCAAGCAATGAGGTTATCTCCTTTTCACTAGATGCTTCATGGCCAGAAGTACTGCCCGCGGCTATCGACTGTGCTAATAGGCACCAGGCAAAGTGTCAGCACCAGGCAAAGTGTCAGCACCAGCTTCGTCACAAGCTGCAAGGGGAAATCAGAGGGGGAACAAGAGCTTCTGTCCTTGGCCCATCAGGATTCCTCACCATCAGGCATCGCGCATCACGGGAAGTGCTGAGCATCTGTCCCATGCCATGTGTTACTGCGCCGCCTCTATTTCTTGCTGTTTCTCTTCAAGGTACGACAGTCATTTTCCTGACAACCTGCAAGAAGAAAAAACACTCCAATCTTCCGACTGTATGTATATATAGATACCTGCTGCAGTACCATCCATATGCAGTACGTGCCATATGCTCACTGCGAAAGAGTTTAACCTGGTCCAGCGCGTGTGTTTGCTGTTACACATAACAAATACCTCCAGCCTTGCCATGATTCAGTGCATTATGCATGGGAGCCATCTGGTCCCGTAGTTTAAGAAGCAAACTGAAAATTTGATAAAAGCACAAACAGTCACCAGGAGAGAGACTGAAAAGATGTGTTGATATTCCAAGCAGGAGTTTCCTTCCGTGGGGGCTAATCTCATTCCCCATCGCCTCTTTCCTGCTCCTTTCTCTGGAAAGCTGCTGTCGGACAGTTTGCACTCTCAGCACTGTGAGTACGCACACCTTGAAGATGCTAAAAATGTATTTTGTGTGCTTAAGCAAACCTTCTGGGATGAGATTTTTTTTCTCAGTAGCCAGCTGTGCAGAGAGCAAGATGTGCAAGATGTTTGGAGCAAGGCACATTTTCTGGCGCTTGGATTGATCAAGAATTCTGGCTGGTTTACAATGCACTCTCAGTTATGATTAGTCATTAATATTGTCGCACCGCTGTGCAGAATTACAGCTGATGGCTTTGACAGACTGAAAGGAGGTCCATCTCAGCTTGCCTGGGTGTTCTCAGCCCTGGAGAGGAGATGTATTTTGAAGGGACTGGAGCATCAGGGGAGCAACAAGGAACTCAGTGAAGTGGATGGGGTAGAGTTTGGGATGGTTTGGATCTGGCCAAGAGTTTGTGTCTAACTTGGTCAGGATACTGTGTTACTAAAACTGGCTTAATTAGATTTTGGAGCCAGACCAGGTTTCCCTCATTGTGACCCTGGTTTCTGATGTTTGGAGGGCAAAGGGAAGGCAGGCAGACAGGAGATGCCTATTTTAGTATGTCTCTGCAGGGAATGCACACGCTTCAGGCAGGTACACTTTTTTTTTTCCTCCAACACTGAATTAATAGGAATTGATATATTGATTCTGCAGTTCTCCTCAAGATTGCCTCAAGTTCTGGCCTGTTGCCAAGCTGGTTAGATGCAATGTGCACACAGTTCAAGACAGATATTTAATTATTCTAATATAAATGCAGTTTAAAAAATTAAGTTCCCTGTGAAATCCAGAAGATAATAGCAATATGCTCGTGCAAATAATGCAGCCATTCCTGCTTTTTTTTCCTGCTTTATATAACCTATTTTTATACCCACCTACTGCTTTTGGCTGAATACAACCAAGTCCCTCCAAAATCACAGAATTATTAAGATATTTGCCACTAGTACAAACTAATTCAGTGTTTTTCATCTTGTTTTTTTCTTGTCTGATTGAGGGTACACTCTTCAGAGCAAATGCAATCTGCTGTTCTGTGTGGAGGGTATTCAGGATTATGGTAGGGCCCTACCAAAATAAATATGTTACTGCCATCACTATTATTATTAAACAATAATAAACTGAACCAGTCATTTGCCAGTCTCAAGGGTTAAAATCAACAGTCTTTATGGATATTCCCAAATTTAACTAACTAAATATTGCCAAAGTATCCACCTCATATATTGTATTTGTAGACTATCGGAACATCTCTTGCCAGGTAAGCTCCTGGTCCTAGACAGAGAAAGTGCCTTGTATTAGGGATGGAGTAAGAGTCATGTATTTTCTTGCTTTGATCACAGTGTCTCTGCTTTTATGATCTCACTAGGAAAGTTACTTGCTGTTTCTTTATTTTGAGTGTCAGCATGGCTCCTGCCAATGTTTGAAGTCATCTTTGCATTTCATTTTTTGGCAAAACAGCATCCATCTGCAGTTTAAGAATAGAACATATAAAAAAAACAGCATACGACTTCCAAAGCACAGAACACAATTTCTGGCCAAAATTCTCTTCTCAGTTACACTTACATAACTCTGGAGTAGTGTCTTCATCTTTCTCGTTGTTACTCTGAAACCCATTTTCATGTCATCGTGTCAAAATCAAAGGATCTTCCATATATGGCTAAATCCGATTTCATCACAACTTGTTGTAATTTCCTAGGCAAAATTACAATCTCAGAGGAAGTACATAAAGATGCATTTACAGTACATGGGCCTCAACACTCTACGAAATACGCTGCTGTCAGTTGTTCTCTGTTAGTATTTTGCCATGCAAATAAAAATACGATGTAGGTGGGGAATTGCTGAACTACCTGGAAGCGCGGTTTCCTCTGGATACACAAGCAGAGAATCTGCACTGTATGGCTGAGCTAATTTTTAAAACATCATGTTCAACAGCACTGTTTTTAAACAAAGAAATAGTTTGCTGTAAATTGTTTAATATTTATTTTGTTTAACTCTGTTCCTTGGCTGTCCATGCTATAGAAATGCTGTTGTGTTACAAGAAGACAGATTGCCGGGGCTGGAAGCCCCAGCCCTGATTCAGGGAAGCACATGGTTTCCTTACAATGATTATGATCATTATAATTACTATTCAGTATATGGTGCAATTGTTTTTTGGTGTTTAAAACAGAACAAAACAAAACAAAGATGTTTTGGAAAGGAAAACAGAACATTAAAAAAAAAATTGTAAAATAGGAAGTGGTTGACCTTCAGGAGATAACTCCATCTGCAGTGTCTGCTGTCCAGTTTCTGGTGATCAGAAAATGGAAAAAAAAAATGAATTCCCATTAAATATCCCATTACTCCTTTAGAAAATAATGCTTAAAACAGAACAAAACAAAACAAAGATGTTTTGGAAAGGAAAACAGAACATTAAAAAAAAAATTGTAAAATAGGAAGTGGTTGACCTTCAGGAGATAACTCCATCTGCAGTGTCTGCTGTCCAGTTTCTGGTGATCAGAAAATGGAAAAAAAAAATGAATTCCCATTAAATATCCCATTACTCCTTTAGAAAATAATTTAGAAAATAATGTACCTCCTTTTCTCTAGGTATAACATTTTACATCTCCTGTTCATTAGCTGCCAGTGTCAAAGGCCAAGCAAGCAGTACGTGGAATGCAGAGCCTGAAGTTTTTCAGCGGTCGCTAAAGGCAAAAAGCATCTAAAGCTGTAGCAGATGTTCGCTTGCTTCCTGTCTGCTTATCAGCCCTGCAAAGACACTTGGTTTTTGTACTTGTTATGCCGAGCGTAACTATGGAGATCTCGTATAAGCTGCGCAATAGTGATATGGTGAGTAGCTCTTTACGTATTTGGTTATGAATGAGCAAGCAAAATATTGTGGTTTCTAAGAACTCCCTCGAGTTTTTCCATATGTATGTTAGTCATTCCCCTCGCGTGACAAGAAAATGGCAGCGTACAAAATAATTTAAGAAATACTACATTACTGCAGCTGTGTAAAGATTAATTGAAATACAATTAATTAATTGTTTTATTGGATCTTGCATAGAATTCTTGCCAGTTTGACTTGCTGCTTTGATTGGGATGGTTGTCAGAGAGGACTCCATACAACGCATTTACGTTACATCAACTGAACAACAGTTACATGCCGTGCTTGATGTTAGCTGTGGGCTTTAGGTTAAAAAAAATAAGTGAATTAGCATCTGCTGGGTTACATTTCTGTGGTGAAATTCTTCTCTGACTTCAGTTCATATCCCTTTGTATAATGGGCAGAGTGAAGATGTTCGCTTGGCCTCAGTGTGTTCAGGTTTTATCTGTTGTTTGTAGAACACCATGAACTGAGGAGCGGTATATCCCAACCGACTGTATTCCTCCAAGGCCTTGAATGTGTTACAGAAGAGAGTTCTTAACTGTCAATTTAAAAAACATTTTTTGTGGAGTAATCTAGGTGCACCTCAGCTGTTTTAATTCCTGTTTATTTTCATTATGAGCTCCTGTAAATTATAACTTCAATATGAATGGCTCTATGCAAGTGTTAAAACAGTATTCTATCTATTTTAGGGCTTTGAGCTAGTTTAATCAGACTGATTTTTACACTGATGCATTTAAGTTGATATACATTCCCCGTACAGGCAAGACCCAGAGCAATTTGGTTTATTGCTTAATAGATGGGAGTTATTTTTCATCCACGAAACAGAAGAAATAAAGATATTCACTTTATGTAAATCCTAGCAGAGATGTTTTTGCTTTGATTTTTTAACAGTAACAAAAAAAGAATGGTTTGGGAATGGTACCTCTGCCCATGTTGAAACTGGAAATCACAAGTGACAGCTTTGGCCTATCGCTGGTAGACATGGTTATAGATATTCCTGTGGAAAACAAAAGGTTTCAGGGCAGCAGTGGCTCTGCTGGTGTTTGCCACATTTCATATAACGCTATCAAGGAAAAAGAGCCGTTGGTAACTGATATTGGTGCTTTTAAAATGCTGATAGTGTTGCAAATCTATGTTGACCTGGAAAATGCAAGTAGTGGGCACAGAGGTTCCTTGCGTAGTCCTTGTACAGGTGATCATCAAGGCCCGTGTGGGATGATGGGCTCCAGGAGTAGGTATGGATGTTCTTTTGAGAAAATGAGCTTCCAAATGCAAGCTGTAGACCTCAAATTCAGTCACCTTCCTTTCCCCAAAGGTAAGCAATGACAAGGCAACACATGAAGTGAAACAGAAAATTGTTGAAAATGAAGATATGTCAGGCTGAAAAGAATTGGGGCTGTTCAGCCTGGAGAAGAGAAGGCTCCGGGGAGATCTTATAGCGGCCTCCCAGTACCTGATGGGGCTACAAGAAAGCTGGGGAGGGACTTTTCATAAGGGCAGTTAATGACAAAACAAGGGGAAATGGCTTTAAGCTGAAAGAGGGACGGTTTAGATTAGATATTAGGAAGAAGTTCTTCACTGTGAGGGTGGTCAGACACTGGAACAGGTTGCCCAAGGAAGCTGTGGCTGCTCCTCCCTGGAAGTGTTGAAGGCCAGGCTGGATGAGGCTTTGAGCAACCTGGTCTAGTGGAAGGTGTCCCTGCTGATGGCAGGGGGGTTGTGACTGGATGAGCTTTAAGGTCCCTTCCAACCCAAACTAGTCTGTGATTCTATGATTCTATGAGGGACTTTATGCAGATTTGCAGGCAAAAGATTGATTTGATAAATGCACTGACGGAAATTGCATCTGGGAAAAGCACCACAAGAAGTACAAAGCTCAAAGAGGAAAAGTGGAAAAAAAGAGACTGAGAGATTAAACTCGTATGAGCTGGGAAAGTGGAGGAGGTAAGCACAATTCCTTGTGTGAAAATATATTTAAAAAGCAACATATTGGTTCTATGGCTGGGTAAGGGATCTTTCAGTTGAAGTATTTGAAAACAGATGTCAGTATTTAAACTTACACTGTAAGGTGTAGCACAGTAGGAAGCAGGATGGATGAAATGGCTTAACAGGGCTTCATTGGAGTCAAATTAATTCAGTTTAAATAATTAATTCTTCTTTAAATTGACTCTGCTCTGCACACTTGCTATTTTGGAAAAGCTGCCATTGCCTGGCTTTCTGGTAAATGCTTTTGCATCTGTTTTCCATTGTTTCCTTCTTGAAAAAAATCCTTTTCACTAACAGGAACCATCAGCAGCATGGAACAAATTGACTTGCCAAGGACATTTCCTCCAATCTCATTATTTATACTGGAAGTATTCTTTTTTGTGTTAAGAGTCAGACTGTGATTTTGAAAGATCACCATATATTAAGATAGTTTTGTACTGTCATTATGAGACAAATTCAAGCTTGGTTACAGGAATTACTTCCATTGTATCAACGTTTGGTCATACTTTTATTCAAGGAGGTGATCAAGCAGTTTAATTAATCCACAGTTCTCTCTGTGTGCCTCGTTCTGCAGAGCTCCATACTGTTGTAGCGTTGGACCTCCCCCAGGTATGAATCAGATCAGATACGTCACTCTCCCTCTTCTGCTGTTAGCACATTGATTTGGAGACTTAACTGGATGAGATTCAGTGGATCCATAGTATGATTTGGAGCAGCTTCGTTTAAACAAATAGGTTTTGTATTTTATTCTCAAGATGTTTTGGTTTGTGTTCACTCTCATTTCCTTTGTCAGCTCCAGGTTGTGGACCAGCTGCTAAGAAAGTGTTCATCTCCTCTAAATTTCCATGTTGGAGTTGGCAGTGTTGTTACGGCGAAGGAATACAAACAGAAGTTGGAGTTCTGACGGCACGTGGGGTCTGTTGAGGTTAGGGGCTCCTTCGGGTAAGCTGGAAAGAATCTTCAGCATGCTCAGAAAAGGGCAGAAGCTTGGTCTGACCTATATTCACGGTGACTCACCGGTGAGATTTAATGTTGTTACTTTGTTTTGCCTGTTTCTCAGCGGTTGCTCACATTTTAAACAAGTACACTCTTACCTAACCAGATCGATAGATGAGTGTAATTAGGACCCAATATAATCAGGCCAGTATTGGTAATGATATAAGGGAACATTCCACAGCAGTTGCAGAAGAAAAGAATTTCAGATAATTAGGAGAGGAGTTGGGCAGCGATACAGATTTAAAAAATACCCAAGCTAAAATAACAGATGCTAAAAATATCTATATTGAGCTGAAATCCTCATGACTCAGTACTTGACCCAACCTCAATTCTCTAGGAATTAGTAAGAAAATTGTCCAAACAGGGTAGATTGTGGTGAATCTCCTTGCTCTGGTGGGTTTATACTTCCACTTCAGAGAAGTGTCTTACGCTGAAAAAGGATAGACACAGATCTGACATAACAGGGCAATTGCAATATTTTTTTGTAATATGTTCTGTAGCTTTTTAAAAATTGGTGGTTTTGTTTCTACCTAGAAAAAATTCTACTAATGAACTCTCTGGATCTTGAGTGATAAAAGCACTGACAGCACGGCCTGAGATGTATTATTTTAGTCAAAACCAGGACATATTTTTAAATACCTGTGCCTCTCTAGCTAATAGTTGAGGAGCGATGAATCTTGCAAATAGAAACATGGAAGTACCTTTTTTTTTTCTTCTTTTTTTTCTTCTGCATAATGTGTTTTCTGACTGGGTACAAAATTTTGAAAAGTATTGAAAGTACTGTGAGTATTGAAAGTATTTTGAAAGAAAGAAGTATTTTGGAAAGCATTTCGAAATGCTCTAGAGTTTCAGAAAAGCAGAAAAGCTGTGTTATGAAAACATCAGCCAGAATTGGGTCAGATTTTCAGTGCAGATGTGTCAGATGCATTTTCTTGGAAAGTCTCCATGACAGTTAGTGAGAAGAGTGACCCAATGTTTTCTCACCGTACAGAATAACTGCTCTGTCCGGTGATGTCATGTGGATGAAGCACTGCTTGCATTTCCAAAGTCTTGTCCTGTTTAAGCTCGTTCAGGAGCAGAGATTTTTCCTCTCAGAACAATTTCAAACAGGGAGTCTAGCAAATCTCTTTGGTACATCTTGACTGACCTCAATCTGGCTTGGCAGTTTTCTGAATTTTAATGATCTGGTTTTATTTCTAGATGATGACTATTTATGTAAATGAGATGCCTTAGAAATAAATACAGAAATTATTCCATAATAGTAATTACAGGCTTTATGGTTCAAATACTGAATATATTAAAGGCAGATGGTGAGATGGGTTGTCTTTGAGTTTATTAATTTAGTTATTTTGGTGATTTGTTTCATTTTAATCTGACTTACTTTTATTTTAACCATGACTTACACATGTAGGATGGTGTTTCCTGAACTAAAGCAAGCTATGTTATGTGCCTGGATGTACCAAAGGATATCAAAGGACAATAAAAATCAAAATGTATCATACAGTGGTAGTAGTAAATGGAAACCCAGATTTCAGAATGTTTTTGTCTAAGAATCAAATAAATTGGTTTTACTTGGAGAACCTCAGCTTAATTGTTGTTAGCCATTTACTAAAAAATGAGGTAGTTTTAAATTAATTATAATGCTTTGCACTTCTATAGCTGCTTCTCTTGAGAATCTCAATAGTGTTCTACAAATATTAATTAAGCTTAATAGTACTCCTGAGAAGTGGTTAAGTGATAGATATACTTCACTTAACCCATCATGATGTAAGTGATCTTTAGAACAACATACAAAAACTTTAAACAGCAGGACTACACAAGACTTGAGAGCCTGAAGTAAGTATCGTAGCCAGAAAAAAACTGCAGGGAACATTTAGATGTGTGTAGTGCAATTCCTTGGCCTAGGCATGATTTGAAGACAAATAAAAGTGCAAATAATAAAGAGCTGAGATCTCTAGTGAAGGAAAGTGGTTTTATACCTGATGCAAGAGGAGATACCCACAGTACCACAGTATCACGTGGCGTGACTCTGGCTGATGAACTGGACTGATTCACAGAAAAGACTGCGATTTGCAGAAATCACCCCTAGATGGGCCAAAGAGTGGGAGTCCAAATCAAACCTTTACAGCTGATGCATGAACAGCAGCGATAGCAGTTGAGTCCTCACTCTCACCCCTGAGGGTACAGGGGCTGCTGAAAATAGCAAGGAAACAGCAAAATCAGGGTGAACATTTACAGCCTGAGACTGTTATTTTTGCTGGTGAATCTGCACACATAATTTCCTTCCTGATATTACTCCAGAAAGAGAAGCTTTTGTTATCTTGCTTTACTGCTGAGAGCAACACTTGAAATGGGTTAGTGCTGGAACAGACAACAGGTTGGTTTTGGTACATGGGCGAGGACTTGGACCATCAAGCAACCCTTCTGCTGTCCCATTCTCAAAAAATCTATTGCAAATATTTGTTTCGGAGTTTCCAGTGTCTACAGGAAGAGCCATTCCAGAAATATGCTCTGGCTGTACACACTTTTGCCTGCTAACAACAGGAGAAGAGGTATGGCATCACTTCCTTGATACCCCTACCCGCAGGAACACAGCAAAGCACAGTATTACCTGTTTTCTCACATATTAATACCAATGGCCATCCCATGGGTGTCTTATAATTCAATATTTGACAGTTGCTGTAATGCTGTGATGCCTTGTGAATATTTTTAGCATTTGCCGAGTGGAAACTTAAGGATGCACAGTCTAAATTCTCAGATGCACACGCTGAAATCTTTAGGAAGGAAATCAGCACTGAAAAGTGAAATGATAATGAGTTTGCATCAGATTTTTATTTCTAGAAATGACTTGGAAACATTTGGGTGTCCTCTTCGATACATTTTCTTTCCTTTTTGTTTTCCAGCATTTCTGTGCTTTTGGGACTAGAAACTCTGACATAGATATTGGGAATAAATCCTTGCTGGGAAAGTCTACCTGCTGGATAAAAATCTCATTTTATCCAAGTGGAATACCTAGACACTGCAATTAGACTTTTCCCTTACTCGTATACAACAAAATTCTTTATTTGCATTTTGTGAATTGTAATTCATGACACACATGACTGACACCTGATGAACCCTCCTGCAGTGCTTCTGCTGAATTCAGTGGCCTCTGGATCAGGCCCTGTGTTCACTTCATTTCCCCATATTTTTAGCTGTTTCAGTAAGTTCTTTATCTAGAGAAGGAGCTGAAATATCTTGGGGTTTTTGGGGGGGGTTTTTTACATACATGCATGATATTCTATTGCCTCTTTTATGATTTATAATCAGTAGCTTCCCTGGAGTGTAAACAGCTTTTCAGAAATACTATACCTGAAGCAGTAAAAGGAAGGGTAACTGCACTGTTGTACTGCTGCGTTGTAATATTTAAATACTTTATTCTTTCATAATCTGTCCTAGAATTTAATCATTCCAAGCAGGGACAGTCTCTTTATGTCAAAAGGGATAAGTTCCAGATTTTCAAATATGCATATATAAAAAAACCCCCACAAAGATATTGCTTCATTTTCAGTGTGATCCCAGTTTGCCAAAGGCTCCATTTCATCACATAACCCTCCGGATGCAGATCCATTAGTGCACTGTAAAGTGAGTTACTGGACAGGGTAAGGCAATTCATCCTCTGAAATGCAGAGTGTTGTTTTGCCAATTACATGGTTTATAATTATCCATTATCATTATCTTTAGTTATTTTTACCAAGGTTACAGATATGCCATGTCTATTTGAAAGATGTTCTGTTGGGTTCTTTCGGAGACTCATTCTTCCCCCCTGTAGACATAAATGAGCAGTGCACATAGCACAGCCAAGTCAGTTCAAAAGGAACAAAATTGGTATTTTGAATGTGAAGAGATTAAGCCGAAAATTGCATACTTAAGAAACTCAAATAGTTTTGCCTATAGAAGCCAATCTCTGCCGGGAAATACTGTGAGTGGTAATAGCTGCTTTTTTTCCCCCCCTCTTTTTTTTTTTTTTTTTGAGCACTGCTGAAGCCTCATGAGTTACAAGTAGTCAAATCTCACAATCCTGGGACAAAGTCTGTTAAAACCATGTCCTGAGACAGGGAAGTTCTCCATTTCATTCCTGGCTCTGGCACTGACCATCTGCCACTTGTCCTCTGCCTTGCTTGCATTTACCCATGTGTAAAACGCACTTAAAATAAGCTAAACCATACTTTGAAAATTACTTTAGTGCCATAAGCTAGAAATTTGGGGTTGCAACATGGAAAAAAATGGTTCTGTGGTTGCCAGTCCATAGAAACCCTGCGTGTCTCCCTGGCTGCACTCTTGGGGAAGCTAAATCTGGCTGACAGTGCTCCACCCTGCGCTCCAGAGACGGCGGAATACCACATGAAGCATGCTTGATGCCTGCCCACCTGCAGTCATTAACTTGTTTAATTAACTTACTGCACACAACAAGAATCTGATCCAACACTAACTGGAATTAATAGGAAGACTCGTGTTGACTTCATGATCTTGGAGTTGGTCTCCATACGTGTGCAGGGACCACTGCCTAGAGATCCCCAGTGTCCCCACGAAGGGAAAGACTTTGTTTGATGGACACACAGACACGTTTCTGTGCAGTGAGCCGGCAGGAACTGGGCACACAGTAAATCTGTCTCTGCCTCTACAGTAACACTGTTCATAGAATCATAGAATCACAGACTGGTTTGGGTTGGAAGGGATCTTTAAAGCTCTAGTCCAGCCCCCCTGCAGTGAGCAGGGACATCTTCAACCAGATCAGGTTGCTCAGAGCCCCATCCAACCTGACCTTGAATGTCTCCAGGGATGGGGCTTTTACCACCTCTCTGGGCAACCTGGGCCAGTGTTCCACCCTCATTGTAAAATATTTCTTCCTGATATCTAATGTAAATCTCCCCGCTTTTAGTTTAAAACCATCACCCTTTGTCCTATCAATATTCACTGACACTGCTCTTTATTCAGAAGTAAATGCAGCACTACAGTCATTATTTTTCATAGACTCTTTTGCACATAGCTTTAGACAAGCCTTAATGTGGAAAATTGATGACAAGCTATTGCAGGAAAGCTCTGTGGCTAGATATGTTAGGAAAGGTGACTTGAGAGAGGTGGTGACAAGCTAACAATGAAATGGAACATTGCAATTAACTGTGCTGGTGGGGAAGAAAGCGTGCCACAGCCGAGACAGCGAGCGAGCAGCGGGTAGGTCATGGAGCGAAAGCAGAGGAGGCTTGGTGGAATAGGGTAGGAGATGTAGGAACAAGAAAGACAGGACAGAGATAAGCACGTGTTAGCTGCAACGGGAGGATTGGGCAGAAGCTATTTTGTTTGGTGTTTGTATCAGGCCTTGCACAGTGAGATCCACGTCCCTGTTGACATTGACACAATATGTAATTAAATGCAGATAAGTCCTAGAAGGACAAAAATGGTGGAGGGAAATAAACAGGTCAGGCTATAAATTAACAGCAAATCAAAGTCGTTTGCACAAAGTTTTACCTATGACATGATCTGAAAAGTGTGAAGAGTGCCACAGAATGTTTAAGAATTATGTTTCTGTAAAACTGAAGTTTCCCTTAGAAATAGTCAAGAATATTTTAACGGTTGTGAACCTAAACTCTGAGAAGTGAACTATTCATACATCAATGCAGTGATTTTGCCTCAGTTTACAGGCAGCTGAAACAATACTCTCAGAAGTAGCAACAGACCCATTAATCTTGGATGTTAACGCTGAAGCCTAAAAATTATGCCTATATGAAAAACAAGCAAGGGCAGAAAGCACAGAATAGTTTGAACATCAAAATTACTAACACAAAACAGAAGATTGACTTCATTATTGCTATTTATTTGAAAAATATTTCCAGGATTAAAATATCCCAGAGACTGTCAGAGGATTTAGAAAAATTTCTGCCAACATACTACATAATTTAAGGGCTCACTAGAGAACACAGACCATCTTGCTGCAAAAAAAATACTGAGGTTCTGGGTTCTTGATCTCTCACTTATAATCCACTGTGTATTGTTGAGAGAGAAAAATGTCTTTATGGGTGTGGCTAGAAATGCATTTTACGGAGAAATACAAGGAATGTGCAATGTTATTCTTGTAGTCCTTGCCTGGGATAGGGGTTTGACACATTCCTTAGTCAGTATGTTGTCTCTTGAGAAAAAAAAAAATACTCAGCTCACAAATATCAAACCTGGCAGTGCAAAGCTGTGTCTGCATGTGCAGGCTTGCACACGGGCGCTTCTGCCTGGGTAGACTGGCTTGTGTCAGCTGCTGTGTTTCCTACACAAGAGGTAGGAGGAGCAGCATTTCTGCTATAAACAGTCGTATTAATAAAAGCATGTGAGGGGAAAAAAAGTCGTATTTTGCACTTTTTGCTTTGATATTCTCCTATTTGGTCAGATTTTTGAGAGGGATGAGGTAAACCAAACCAGTAGATTTGAACATACTTATGTATTTACAGTCCAAATTCAGAACTTCATAGGAAGTTTCATATGAAGAATTCATATGAATTTTCTCTCTTTATAACAAGCCACATCTAAACCCTCAAGCCAAACTTCCAGAACTGAGGGAAGCTTGAATGGAAAGCCAAAATTGTATGGTTGGAGCCTATCCCTAAACATCGCTGCAAAAATAGCACGTGGGTATAAAATTTTGAAACCCAGGGTTGCAGTACACAAGGTGCCAGGAAAGTAGAAATATCTGTGTGTCAGTAGAAGCAGGAGGACTCGTTCTGTTGTGCTC
Source organism: Antrostomus carolinensis (assembly GCF_000700745.2). NCBI lineage: Eukaryota > Metazoa > Chordata > Aves > Caprimulgiformes > Caprimulgidae > Antrostomus > Antrostomus carolinensis. The sequence goes on along the minus strand of NW_010318674.1, from coordinate 522 downwards.
AGCAACATCTTGACACGCTGCACTAATCTTAGCCGCACGCTCTTAAAAGATTATTTTTGTCTTGGGTTCTTCTCTAGTCTTTGATGCAACAACCTGGTGTGGGTTACATCAAGCCTGTAGAAAATCCCTCGTCTTCTCTTCCCTTGTTTTCCAGACAGCCGCCACCTCCTCCATGTCCTGCAGACGGGTGCCGCAGGTGAGCGAAAAAAAATAAAAATAATGGCATATTTGGGTCGGAGAATAATTTATGTTTAAATTAAAGGTGCTGCCGGCGCGTGGGGGATGTTGTAGAGTGGATTATGGGGGAGAGCCCGTGGTCTGCGCCTCATATTTTAGGCTGTGCTGAGGGGGTATCACTGAGGGCATCACGCTCCCCCCTCACGGCTCAGAGCCGCCGGCGCCTCACCGCTCCCTGAGGGGAAAAGGCGGGAGCCGCCTGACCGAGGCCCCTCGCCGACGGGCCCGCCCTGTCAGAGGGAGTCCTCAGAGGCGGGCTGGGCGCCAAGGCGGCCGCACACGGCC
>NW_010318673.1:39882-41432 GCF_000700745.2 Antrostomus carolinensis | reverse complement strand
CACAAGCCTGTGGTGGTGACCACCCGTAGGTCACCCAAGAGTGACCAGGACCCCAACCCAGCCCTGGAGAGGAGCCCCATGACCCACCATCGTGCTGGTGATGTTGTGGTTGAAGGCTCCCCGTCCCTGGATGGGCTCCAGCAGGACGCTGAGGGCATGGGGGGAGAGGCCGGCGGGTGGCCGGTGGTCAGGAGCAGGCTGGCGGCGAGTGGTGGTCCCTGCGTGGAGGTCACCTCGCCACCCTCCGCATCCCTGGGGAGGAGCTATGGGGGACAGAGCAAGGGAGGGATGTTGGTGGGGCTCAGAGGGCTGTGGTCACACCAGGCACCCTGCCCACCACGGACATTGTGGGAGGCTCACGTGGGGTTAATCGACACTTCAATAAATATCCAGCAGCTTCAGGCTGCTCCAGAGAGTGGCTTCATCTGCTGCAGCTTTCCCAGAAAAACACCCTCACGTCTCCTGATCAGGAATAAGATGGGTTGCTGGTATTTTTGGTCTGATTACAGTCCCTGTCAATTACAGACCAAACTTACAAACCCCTTAGAAATGGAACCTGCTTGTAAAGGGCAACCACTGTTCCTGGATGAAGTTAAGCTTTTCTGATTAACAAGTATAAGAGTGCTATAATTATGGTTAATTAGCAGTGTCAATCCAATCTGACTCACGCTACCCTCAAGGGTTTGCAAGGAAAAAAAATAAAGCAGAGACCCAGTGGTGGCATTAGCACGGCCACGGCTGGAGCTCGTCCGTACCGTCCAGCTTCCCCAAAGACAGGTGGAATAAGAGGAGCTTTCAACAAAGAGCCACCACATTTAGATGAGTCCCCCAAACTCACCGAGCCAAAGGATTTGGGGCCAGGGGAAGTGGTGGCACTCACGTTTAGGTCCAGCTGGATGGCGTCGCTGCTGAGGATGGAGAAGGGGGGCAGATCTCCCAGAGCCCCGAGCGGGAGCGTGGCTGCGGGACACAGGGAGGAAAGGTTTGAGGCTGCGAGGAGAGGGGGATGCTCCCAAAGCCCCAGTCCCCAGAGATATCAGGACCAGAGTGGTTCCTGCTCTCAGCATCCCCAGCTGCACAAGCTGCTAGAAAACCCTATTTTGCAGGAAAAATGTTTCTAAAAGCAGCAGCTCCTGAAGCAGCTTTCTGCGGGAAGAATTGCCTGCGGCTGCTCAGGGGCAAGGGAAACTGAATGTTGTGCTTGAGCTGAGCCTTTAGGAAGTTGTTAAAATATTTATATTTACCCAGTGTAAAAACAAACAACCAGCCCTAAGTGCAGGGTCCCACAGGAGCAGGGGACAAGGAGGGTGCCAGCACTTACAGGTCCTGGCGCCGAGCAGAGAGCTCACTGCGTTCAGCCGGGTGTTGACAATGTCACATCCCTGGGGGGACAGAGAGAGTCAGAGTCCCGGGACCCGCAGCACCAGCTGACATACGCTGAGTTCACACAGCAGCAAAAACCAGCTCTGCCGGGGTCGTGCAACGTGGGCAGGAGCTGCTGGCGGGCAGGATTTGGTGGGCAGGGTTTGGCGGGCAGGGTTTGGCGGGCA
>NW_010318673.1:33082-39701 GCF_000700745.2 Antrostomus carolinensis | reverse complement strand
CCCCAGCGGGCCAACCAGCCGCGTCCACAGGGGTAGCCTGGCCCCCTGCCCGCCCTGCCCGCTTGCCCAGCACTGTGCTCACATGAAGATCACTTTGCAGACTCACCACCTCCTGCAGGGAATCACTAAGGAAGCTTTTTAGAGGCTGATCCAGCAGCGGCACTGTGGGTCTGGGTAACAGGAGAACAGGAAATAAAAAGTGATATAGATTAACAGCTGGAGAATAAAAGTACTTTGCACAAGAGAAAATGCCACGCTTGCACTGCCCAGTGCTAGAATATCACCAAAACCAAGCCCTCTGCATCCAGCCCATGGTAGCTCCGTGCACAACCCACAAATGTTCTTTCTTGAGCCCAGCAGTTCCCCCCGAGGTGTCAGGCACGAAAGCGCTGCCTTCGATGGTCAACGGCACCAAGGGTCCCCACTGCCACAGGGGCTACGTCCTGGTCACGAGCATCCCCCTCACAGGGATGCCACCTCACAGGGACACCTACCTCACACGGATGTTGATGTCAAAAGTCTTGCAGTCCTTATTGCCCTGGGGAGTTGTCCCCTTGTTCTGGACCAGCATGTCCACATCTGCTTCCACCTGCACGCAGAGTTCCTTGCCCGGTGCGCTGCACGGGGGGAAACACAGCACACGGCTCAGGAAATCTGCTGGCTGTCTGCTTTCCAAGGAGATGGTGACCCCCTGCCCTGAGCCCTGCCCCTGATGGACATGTTGTACCTGGTGGTCTCTACCAGCAGCTGAGTGTTGAAGCCCACCTGGTGCCCAAAGCCGGGCAGGGAGCGCAGACTTATTTTGGGGAGGGTGTTGTTCAGAATTTTCAGCCTGGATGGTTGAAAGAAGGAAAAGGCAGCAAGTGGCACATTTGTGCAGCAGATGCTCTGTCCCCTCAGACCCCAAAGCCACAGTCTTGGGATCTTCTCTGTCCTGGGTCAGCGGGGACCCCTACCACCCAGGAGCAGCTTGGGGCACAGACAAGGCCCCCTTGCATGGCAGGCACGTACAGAAACTGCCAACAGCTGAGCCCTCGGTTATGAACCTGCCCCAGGAGGGGAAAGAAGGGCCCCATGTGTTTGGACAGCAGGTTCCAGACCAGAGCCTCCTTTCCCCAGCATGGCCCAGACTCACTGAGGGCTGCTCAGGGACTCCCATCTCCCACTCTTACTCACCCTCCAAGATCTTCACCATTTTTACCAAGAAGACTGCCAACGAGACCATTTTTGGAAAGGAGACCACCTTTGCCAATAAGAATATCAAGGACGGCATCAAGGAGACTATCAACAAGACCATCTTTGCCAAGGAGAGCATCAAGGACACCATCTTTGCCAAGGAGACCACCAAGAACACCATCTGCATCAAGGAGACCTCCAAGAACACCATCTTTGTCAAGGAGACTGCCGACAGCACCGCCTTCACCAAGGAGACCACCAAGGACACCATCTTGGCCAAGGAGACTGCCAACCAAGGACACCGTCTTGGCCAAGGAGACTGCCAACAGCACCGCCTTCGCCAAGGAGACCACCAAGGACACCATCTTGGCCAAGGAGACCGCCAACAGCACCGCCTTCGCCAAGGAGACCACCAAGAAGATTGTCTTTTTCAAGGAGACCACTGAGCAGATTGCCACCACGGGGACCACCTGGAAGGTTTTGTTTGGCTGGTGACCCTGTCAGATCTGCAAAAAAAGATGAGAGGTCACTGTGAGCTGTGTGGACTCAGCACACAAACATGCTGTGCCAGCCTGGCTGTTCCTCCCCCTCCACTGACCCTCTGTTTCCCTCTTTATACAATAGCAGTGGTGGCACCAGCCACTGTAAAGTACCTGAAGTGCCATCTGCAAAGTGCTTTATAAATGCAAATTATCAGCATTGCCACTACTGCTGAATGGATCTGAACCAGCTTCTGGTTTCTGAGCATGGTCAAGAGACAGAAAGAGCAGAAATGGTCTCAAAAAAAAAAAATCCTGTCTCTTCGATACACTTACCACCTGGTTTCCCTTTGGCAATCGAGGGTAGGAGTCCAAGCCCTTGTGAAGCCGTCAGCAGGCTGCAGAGGAGGAGAACAGCCCGGAACGCGGACATCTTCGGTCCTGGTAACTGTGGAAAGTGATCGTCATCAGTGCAGCTGGGACAGCGAGCGCGAGGCGGAGGAGGGAGGAAAGGAAAAGGAGGAACGTCTGTCAGGGGAGACAAGATCAGAGGGGAAGCTGCTGGCACCTCTCCTGCCTCCTCACCACACTGGTGGCCACAGTAAAACTCCTGATGGCACTTTCCTGCAGGAGGAACCAGAACACCAACTAGAGTTGCTCCAAAGACCGACCCCACCGCAGCCACATGAAACCGAGCGGCTGTTCGGTTGTCCCCGCTCCATCGCTCAGCGCCGGTGAGCAGCGCTGGTGACTGATCTGGGGTACAGCTGTTCTGGGTGGGAATTTCTCCAAAAAACAAGGTCCTGTATCCCAAATGATGGGAACGATCATCTCTAGTCATGGAAAGAGAAGCAAAGGCATCTGCACAGGACAAATGCACGTATCGAGTAAGGAGAGCGTCTCCTTGTTTGACTATCATGGTCTCCACACAAACATCAAACATCTGAGGCTTCCTTCTGCATAAAAGCACCTTTTGCTAGAATTATAAAATGAAGAAAATGATTTTTAAAGTTTCAGTGTCATTGAAATTCTTCTGTGGGACTTACAACCTGAAGTTGCTTTTTTTTTTTTAAAAAAAAAGAACCATAATGAACTTCATTGCCCCAAATCTATTTAAATGTAAATAGCACATCAAGAAAGGATCAAAGCAAGTGTGAGAGGTCTAATCCACCTTAGGTAAAAATGTATCTCAGATAACAGAGTTATACCAAAAATAATTTAAGTGATAATTGTTTGTGAAAACCATGAAATACCCTTTTTTCTTCAAGGGCTGCAAATACAACGACCACACGTGTCTGTTCTTTGGAAGCCCACAGTGAAATCCACTGTGCGCTTTACTTGTTGGAGCATAATTCAGGCAGGCAGCAGGCAAGAATAGCAATTTTTGTTCAAAAGCCAATACTCCTGAACAAACATTAAGGATTCTCCTTTGGGAAGCATTCAGGTTTGCAGATGCAGAAGCTGAGAACATACATTTTGAGGAATAAGTTTGCTCTTACCTGACCAAGCTCTTGAGTGCGAGGACCTCACTCACCGACGTCCCTGTCTTCTGAAGATGACCTGTGACAAGCATCCTCATATATAGAGCTTCACAGCAGGAAAGGGGCAAGCGATGTCATCGAGGACATCCAGAATGATTGATGGGGAGCAAAACAAACAACGTATGGTTTCTGGTGACTTCCACTGCAAATATTTCCCTAGAGATGTTCGTAGTTAGGTAAATCATTGAGCAACGCCCCAATGGGTGCAGGGGCAGCCTCAGTCAGCTCTGGGTGCCACGCTGTGTGCCGCTGCCTGGTTTGGTTCATTGGCCTTTTGGGTTTGCTCTCATCTCAACATGTGGACATGGCTGAAAATTCATGCCCTGATAAAAGACTTTTTTTTTTCTCCAAAAAAATTGAAGTTTTAAGTGAAAAAGTGTCAATACACAGGTCACCCCTTGCTGTCAGGCACTTCTGCAGTTCTTGGTGCTGCAGGACTGAGCCCGGGCAGCAGGGATGTGCCACACTTAGGGGTGATAAATGAAGGACCAGGCAGCACCTACCTCAACGTAAAGAGAGTCCAAGGGTACAGTAACAGAGCTGGGTATTTGCCCTCCGGGCCAGCAGGACGTGCCCAGCATTCCCATCCCATCTGGCCTACAGACTGTGACCTCACCCAACATTTCTCATTAGAAACAGATTAGATAGTTGAGGAAAAGGGGGCATTGAGTTGGGAAGGAATAGTGACACCATGATAAGCTGAATGAATTGGGTGTCATGGCTTTACAGATGCCCTGAGCAGTCAGACTCTGTAGACACACCATCTGATTGGAAATGTTGCCCTGGTCTAACTGGCATGGCATTATTTCCAGGACTGGAGGTGAGATGTGCTGTCACAGGGAGATACAGTTGAGAGGGTGATGCCATTGACCATGAAGCCGGGGAGCTTCCAGGCTAGTTCTTGTTGGCTCTGGATCATCTTGAAGTCCTGGAGGGACGGTTGATCCCAGTGCAGATGTACCAAGAGCCGTGGCCTCTCTGCCACACCATCCCATGCACCAAATGTGTTGCAACTGCCCAGGGTCTTCTGCCTCTGCATTGCAGCTCTGCCCAGCTGCTCCACCTGGCTCATTTTCAGCTACGGGCAGGAGAAAAGGAGCAAAAATTTCTTCTGAGCCAACATGCCATGTGCACCTTCAGCCATGCTGGCTTTCTCCCTTTCACCCCATCCTGGCCCCCATCACCAGCACCGCAGAGGGACATGGAGCTACCACCTTGAGCTGCACCAGAGTAGCAGCTTTTTGGGGCAGGAAAAAGAAACTCGTCCTCTGCGGGCCACAGACACAGTCCCTGTGTGCAGATCACGTCCCGAGGTGCACCGCGAAGGTTGTCCGTGGTGGAGGGAGGATGTGTTGGCCGAGGGGACAGCAGTGAACTGTTCACTCCCCTGATGTGCTCATTAACGACGGGGCGGATGGGCTGCTCCCCACCTCTGAAGAATAATAGTCCAGAAAAATGCTTGCTCAGACTTAATACTTTCTGCAAACTTGGAAATAAGTATTTCCAGCAGATTAGCCAGCTTTTGTCACACATTAATTCCAGCTTTAAAAAATACCCTAGCTTAAGGCCAAGGAAGGGATGACAAAGGTGCCAAAGTACTTAAGGAGTGGTCACTCTTCTTGCAACCTGATCATCCAGGCATCTTGGGAGCACAAAGCTTTGCTGTCACAACTAGATCGTGACATTTGATAAGGTGGAAGGGAGCGTTAACAAGATGGTATTATGTTATCACCCCTCCTGAATCACCTTATACTTTGGGCAATCACTATATGAAACCTGAATTGCCATAAAGACGGAGCAGATAATGGTCAGCACACAGCAAAGGGGCCCTTTGGCACTGCAGAGAATAGCTCCTGAGCAGTGACCTTTCAGGCATGACTGCAACTTGGCCTCTCACCAGCCGTTGCTGAATGCGGAGGTCTCTGACAATTAAATATTTTGAATAAACCGAAGCAGATTCCCATAAAGAGAGTGACATTGTGAGGGACAGGTCTCGCTAAAGCAACTTTCAAAGCCCCAAGAACATGAAGCCAAATCACGGTGCGAGGACAGAAACGCCGAGTAAACCCGAAGGGCCTTGGTCAAAGGGGGAAGAATGGGAGTGATGTTCGGCCGTGGTTGAAGAATGAGATGGTTCTGCTCTGCTCTCCTGATGATGGCATCATCCAGACATGGTCCTTCTGCCTGAGGCGACCATCTCTGCAGGGACCCCCAAGCCAGGGCAGGCTTGGTTTGCTTTGTCACTCCTCTGGGACCATTAGCTGTGACAGACTGGTGCATCCCACGCTGCTGGGGGGATCAGAGCTGCCGGGGTCCCTGCACAGCTCCAGGGGACAATGCTGCTGCCTGCACATCCCAAAGGCTGCACCTCCACCGAGTGCCCCAGGGCATCAAGTACCAGTGAGGTGACAGCCCAGCTGGGCAGCGTGGGTAAATGTTTCATGAAAACTGATCTAGGTGCCCCCTGAGATTTCCAGCCTTGATTTCTCCTCAGAGGGCTGCATGCAGACATTTTGATTCATTTTTTTGTTCCTCACTCAGACTCAAACTGTTTGATCGTTTATTAGCTAACGCAAGAACAATAAGGGAAGCCTCCTAAAAAAATGTGCTTGGCCTTGACAACATTTGCAGTGAAATGAAGGGAGAAGGCACCAGCAACACCAGTCCTCACGAGGGGCTGGTTTCATGGCTGCTCTCCTCATTGCTCAGGACTCCTGACGAGGACAATTCCTCACACGCGTCGCAGAACAAATGCCAGCTGGGGCTGGCAGCACACACAGGAAAACAAATGGAGCTCTCGGAGTCTGCCCCGCAGCGGGAATTTCTTGGGGACAATTTCTTAAAAACACAACGATCTTTTCAAAGACATCCTTAATTCTGCACCAGCTACCTGTCACCAGGAAAAACTGTTCAGATCATCTCGGCCTGGTGAAATGGGGATCGAAGCTGTTTATTGACCTCCTAATGACAGGTAATTATCCAGCACTCAGTGAACTGTACACTTGGGATCAGTATCTGCAACAGAGCCGATAAACCACGACACCAGGCGCTTCTGAAATATTAAAACACACATGGAGGTGTCTAACTGCTCATCTCTAACTCATTCTGAGACGTCCTAATCCTCACGCTCGATTGCAGACACACTCCCCTCCTCTCCCAGCACACACAACCCACGAGTAGAGGGGTCCCCTTCTTGCAGCCCCCTCCCACAGGAGATGTGGGTGCTGCACCCCGACAGCACCCACGCTGCTGCCTGCCGCACACTAACGCACACACTATTTCTGCTGCAAACATGATGGATTTAGGGACCAGCCCTTTCAAGAAATACCACAGACGTGCCCAGCTGCCCCATGAAGTGCACCGCAGGCCAGAGTCCCATCATGGGGTGTTGGGGTCTTTTTATTTCAGCTTGTGGACTCAAAC
>NW_010318673.1:28204-32981 GCF_000700745.2 Antrostomus carolinensis | reverse complement strand
CGGTCGCAGCCGTCCCTCCCCGCGCCTCAGCTCTCTGTGACGGGCACATCCAGCACCAGAGCGTTCTGCAGATTTCAAAACAAAAAGCACCCGGGCAGGATTCAGCAGTCGCTTCCATGCTCGGGTGCGAGGGACGAACGGCACTAACTCAGGGGTGACGGAGCACGAGCACCCACCAGTCGCCTCTCAGCACCTACAACCCGCCGAGCGCTGCCCGCCTGTAGGTGATGCCCAGCAGGTCGGGCAGGGGGATCCCCCAGCGCAGCACCCCTGGAACAAGGGGAGACCCGTCAGAGGGGTCCGGCCCTGGCAGGCGCTGCTATCATCTCTGGTCCCTCCCTGCCAGCCCACCCACCCGTGCCCACCCAATACTCAGAAGGAAAATCAGGTGGGAATTCCTGGTTTTGTGCATTTTAGCCTCAATAAAATCTCTGCTTTTGACATACTCTCCATATGAGTAAAGCAGATAAATTGATGTGCCGGGGTGGGGATTTTTACTGCCACTTCGGCTGTTTTCAGGCATGGTAAAGAGGAACATGTCAATTTTGGGGACTTTAGGAAGGCAAAGATCTTATGAAAACTGTTCCTGGCTGTTCACAACAAGGGCTTTTGATTTTGAGGACAGGAACAACATTCAAAGAGGCTTCAGAGGAGAAGCCTGGAGCCTTTGCAGGGGATCTGTTCTGCACAGGCAGATCTCTCCAGCCTGTGAAGGAGTTGGTGTGCCGGAGCCCCGACCAAGTGGGAGCCATTGCCCTGCTCCAGCTCCCACTGCAAATCCCACGGGTGCCAAACGACTGGCAAGGGATTTTCCTGGCAGAGTCACTCACAGCCTCGAGGGCAGGAAAAGCACGCGAGGTCATCCAGGGTCATCCAGGCAATGCCATTTCCAAAAAAATTAAAGAGAACACAGTCTATAGGAAATGAGAACTACTTTCCCCGTGCAGATTGTGACTCCTCAGGTGACGCCGTAGCCGTGCTTACTGTTGATCGATGGCACATAAGCCACACGAGTAACATCTGCCAAAAGTCCTTTCAGCGGAAGCTCCTGAAACGCACAGAAGTGCCATGAGCTGCCCATCGCCCTGTGCCAGCAGCTGCTCACCCCATCGATTCACCCAGCCCCTGCCCCAGTCACAGGAAAAGTCCAAAGGTGCCCCGAGCAGAATGGGAATATAAAAAAATTCCTAAATTTCCATTGAAACAGCCCCGAGTGAGACTGTTCCCTTACACAAACCACCAGCACCGAGAGTCACCGCAGCAGCCCCAGCCCCACGCACGGCGCAGAGCGTCCAACTCACGTCAAACGTCCCGAGGGAGGAGGAAGCCAAGGCCACCCGAGACAGACTGCAGGGAGAGGAGAGGTGGGGTGTCATTTGCTCCTCACCCACTGTTTGTCCCCCAGCAACGCCCCCGGCACTGGAGGAGCTGCAGCCCCGCCAGCCTCCCTCCAGGAAGGGGCTGCTTCCCCCCGAGAGCGTTTTCATCCTGAACCAACTCTTTGAACTTAAAGAGCAAAAAACCCAAAGAGGTTTTAGGTCACTGGATTGTGTCACCTTGACCCTCACCTATTTTTAAGCAGCTGTTAGTATAAACTATAAAAAAATCGTACAGAGACAGTAAAGGTTCCTCCTGAAAATGCACAGGTGGCCCCTCCAGCAGCCCTGGGACTGTCACTGCTGCTGGTGGCACCGGGGACCAGCAGCTGCGTTACCTTTGCAGAGTGAGGGAGAGCTGCAGCTTTTCTTCTGCAATGGCAAACTGCACCTCCAGCTTGCTGTCCTGCAAGGGGAAAGGGAAAGGGAGATTTGAGTCCCTGCCAAGACCCTGGTCCCTGCAAGAGCTCAAGCCCCACAGCACCCCCCCGCCATGCGTCCTCCTGACGGACGTCCCTGCCCACAGTCCCGCATCTCTTGCTCCGGGGTTGGTGTGGGTTTGTTGGCTCAGGACAGGGGTGACCATGTTCAGCCCTCGCCAACTGCAAAAGGCTTCAACTCACAACATCCAGGACGAAGAGGGACTCCAGAGCAGAGTCTGAAGAGGAAACCCAAAACTCGGCGGTGCTGAAGAGCTGCACAAAGCTTTTCTCCGGGGTTATGGTCACCACTGGTGCTTTCGCCTCTCGCATTTCAATCACCAGGGGCTGTGATGGAGGCAGCACCCTGGAAATCTGTGGGGAGTCAAAGCAAAGGGGTGACATCCCCTTTCCTTCCCAGTTCACTGCTCTGAGGATTATCCTGGTGGGTTCTGAGCATCGGTGACATTCACCAAATCAGTGGGAGTCAGTCAAGCTGGTCCATACTGCTCCATGTACATTCCTTAAATAATATTATTAATAACATTTTTACTAATAAACTAAAGAAAGCACCAGTTTGACCTTGGGGAAAAGGTTCCCAGCATGTCTCTATGAAAGGAGAACAGCTTTATCTGCTGCCATAAGTAGCCTGAGATGACCCACAGACCCAAAGGACCAAGCAAAGTCCACCCACCTCAGGGATGAGGGCTCCAAGCATCGTGGTCTCCAATGGGGGAAGCTCAAGAACCTGTTGAGAAAGTGTCACAGGACAGGACTTAATGCACTCACTCAATGTTTGGGGGAGTTCAACACTGGGAAGGGAAGAGGCGTAGACAGCACATGGGTCTGCCTTGAACTTGAGCACAGATTTCTTTAGTGTTCCCTTGAGGAAAATCTCAAGCCCAAATCACCCACCGTGTCATTGCTGATCTCCAGGTTGAAGGACGCCTGCAGAACAGAGAGCTCAGCACTCAAGAAGTTTTCAGACAGGATGAGCTGGGTAACAGCATCCCTCTTTGGTGGCAGAGACACAAGAGATGGCTGATCTGTGGGAAGGTCAACCTCCTTTCCCTCCTTTTGATGGAGAATGGTCTAGAAGGACCAGTAAGAAAAGCCAGGTCAGAGCACACAGGTCCATTTCCAGGATTTGCTTTTGGACCAGGTACAAGGTCCTGGATGCTTCACTCTGTAGTGTCAGTGGTGAAACAGAGCAATAAACTGCATAGCCTCCGCTGCCCAAGGCTGAGAAGGGCAACACCTCAAGCAAAGGGATGTCAGAAACCTCACCGCTTCGAGACCCGGTGCCAGGCAGCTGCGCTCACCTTCAGATCCAGCTCTATGAAGGTTTCATTCATCAGTGGGGGGTTCAGCAAAGTGTATTGGAGGGTCCCAGCAGACCCAAGCGGCATCTCGGCTGTGTGGAAGGGAAGAGGGATGGTTAACCAGAAGATGCATGTTCTGCACCATGGGGAGAGTGCTCACCAGTACCAAACCACTGGCTCACCAGTACCAAACCACTGGTTCACCAGTGCCACGTGCCATTTATGGCTTCAGTGGGCTCCTGTCTCCCTGCCAGCGTCTGCGGTGCCAGGCTGTCCCAAACCTGCACCAAGGAGGGGGTAGATACTTGTCTGACCCCCACTGGGGTTTGTCCCCCCCTGGTCCTAGCCAGGGGCTCAGCAGATTGTCTATCCTTGGTGATAGGTCCCCTTGCCAGGGGAAGGGAAGGAGATGGATGAGATGGGTGGATGGATGGATGGACACCAGCTTACAAGTCATGGTGGTGAATTTTGCATTCACGAGGTTGAACACCACATCCACGGCTGGACACAGCTGCAGGGCAAGAAGAAAGGTGTGAGAAAACCTCGGACAGAGTCTTCTGGCAGGAGCAGAGTTTTGTGCAGCTCCCACCCTGAAGCACCAGGACCCTCCACTATTAATTACCCAGACAAGAAATTGCCTCAGTTTTCTCTGTCCCTGGCTGAATTAGGTTATTCTGGAGTAAACCTGCCTTAAACTGAGCAAAGAACAGGGCCAGACTCCACTGCAGATATCTGACTAAACCAAACCAACTTCGTGATACGTGTTAAGAGGCTGCAAGTCTGCCCTTGACCAGCCTTTAGGAACAAACACGCTCAGCACCGGGATCAGCCCTGTCTGAGCATCCCTGACCGCCGGGACCAGGCAGCTTCAGGCAGTGACGGTGCCTTCGCTGGGGCTGCTGGCTGCATAAAATCAGTAATTGCTCAAAACACTCCCTTTTACCAGCCTGCGAGGTCCTTTGTGCATCCAAACCGTGAAACCTGTTAGGGCACAGCAAGGAGGAGGAGGAGATGATCTCCAGGAAACAAGGATGGGAGGAGGATGGGACTTACCAGCCCTGGCAGCACTTTCTGAAGTGTGCTGTCCAGAAACTTGCTCATGACCTTGGGCAGCATGCTGGGCAGAGACAACACGTCAGCCAACACAGCCATTATGCACACAGCAGTAATTATTTACTAGATCAAAAGGCAAGAAAGTGCTAAAGAAACCTACCTGGTATGGATTAAGCCAAAATACGCCTAACGCCTAAAAAAAGATGGGTTTTTTTCTTTATAAACCTTTTCTCAGGAATCCCATCCCTCTGGCTTTAAACAATGCTAAAGGTTTCTGTGCCTAAAAAAGCTCTGCTGTCCCAGGGGCACAGCACTTCAATGAGGACTGACGCCAGAGACGAGCACTGCACAGAATAACACAGAGCTGGATTTGTCCAGAAAAGGTTTTGATTTTCTTTGTGGAAAAAATGAACAGTCAAAAGTGTTTGTGTTCTGTAGAAACCTGCACCTGGAAACTGATGGGTGTAACGGTGCTGCTCCCCACCTCTTGGGAAAGATCAATGCTGGCAAATCACGGGTGCTGTCCCTGGGGGTGGCACTGACCTGCTGGGGAGGTTGGTTTTAACGCTGACGAGGGCGACGTGGCAGCTCCTGCCGCTGAAGCCGG
>NW_010318673.1:20721-28053 GCF_000700745.2 Antrostomus carolinensis | reverse complement strand
GGGAGAAGAGCTGGGTCAGTGCAGGGCTGCCCCCAGGGTGGGAGCAGAGCTGGATCAGTGCAGGGCTGACCCCGGGGTGGGAGCAAGCCCCCCCCAGCCCCAGCACCGGCTCCCACTCACCTTTTCCCAGCGATGGTCATTTGTATCAACACAGCCATGAAGAGCCCCGAGCCCGGCCGGAGCGCCAGTGATATCACCGGGGGACGGAGATCTTTCACTTTTAGGCTGCAGAAAAAAAAACAAACAGGAAAATTGCTGGGAAAGAGGAGCCTGCAGAGCAGCCAGGTCTGGCTTCTTATGTCAAAGTCACCTATTCCTGATAATGCCATCACCATCGTTATTCTTCCACTTTTTGTTTAAACTTTCCATCTAAAACCACTTTTAAACTTAGGAACATGTTTCTTCCTAACAAAAAGCTTGTGCAGTTTAATATTGACAAAAGAAATCTGGTTCAGCATTCAAAACATCTCCATGCTTTCACCCAGAATGACTTTGCAGGATGGAGGGCCAGCTCCGATCCCCCAGAAGTTCTGGGGTTTCCCCAGGATATCACTGACAAAAGCAGGGTCCCCCCAGGTCTGGAGTGAACCCCACGCGGAGCCACCGCAGCCATCCCCAGTCTGCTCTGAAGCGGGAGCCGACGCGCTTTGTTGCCTTTAAGTTATAGTTTCTCCGTGTATTTGTCGACACAACCATGCAGAAAATCACCAGCTTTAATATCACACTTGTTAGCGGGGAGTGATCGGTTTCTGCCTCCAGGCTGACACTTCCCAACCTTCTGCTTTTATTTCCTTTCCCAGGTTTGGGCTCATGGTGTCAGGCTGCTGAGCATCACTCACCCCGAGATGCCTTTGATGGGTTTGGCGTTGGGCTTTTTTTTTGTGGCTTCCTCTGCCATTTTCTGCAGAACATCACTCTCGTTCAGAGCAGTGGAGATCGCTGGAAGATTTGCACAAGACCAGGAGTTGAGCACAAAATCCCCAGGGAAGAGCCGGTGTTGGAGGCTGCAGGGACTCTGCACTCCCCATCGTACCCTATAGCACATGGTTATGAACACATTCCCATCCCACACACAGGCACCACCAGGACACTTCACATGCTGTACATTGGGATGACCCACCACCTCTGCCATCCCACACTAACGTGTCTGAGCACTTACCATGGTCAATCGTTCCAAGATCAATCCTGATGATGGCTCCTGGGTCAGCAGCTCCTCCCAACCACACCAGCCAGCCACCAAGGAAGAAAATGCACCAAACCTTTGACATCTTACAATCCAGTATAGCTGCTCCCAGAGCTCCAGAGGCAGCAGAAGCTTTCAGGACTGTCTGGGCTTCGATGGACAGAAGGAGACAACAAGCTGAAGGTGGTTCCCCAACTGCATGTCAGGGGCTAAAGGCTGCACTCGTGCTAGAGGAAAGCCAGCAGAGCTCCGTGTGTCTGGCAGAGCCCCACCAGCCCAAGCACAGCCCAAATACAAGAGTCATTCCCCAAAATTCAGATGTCTGTGAACAACCCAGAGCAGCCCCATCAGGACCGTGGGCGGTACCCAAGGGGAGCACTGAGCCTTCCTCACCCACAAGCACCGGGGCAGCTCGTGATGCCTAAAACCTGCTGCAGAGAATGGGCTGGAGGAGCCTCAAGGAGCACGTGGCTTGCTGAGTGTTGGGCCACCCTGAGCCCTGGCCCCAGGAGCAGCTGGTGGCTGTTGTGGTGGCATGAGGTGTGACAAGCCTCTCCATGGGCTACGGACATGGCTCCACCAGTTTGCTCCAGCTTGGCCTCACACTTCTCGCTTGCACTGGAGGAAAGTGACATGAGCTGCTGCATCTCACCACGACAGGGACGCCCTGCTGTCACCTTACCTGATTCTTCTCCAGCAAGAAGGTTGTCCAAGGTCTGCACTGATCTCCTGGAGAGAAGCAAGAAACAGCCCATATATAAACCCTGACCAAGAAAGAGGAAAAATCGAAAGAATGAAAGGGCTGGGTAATCAGTGTGATGTAACCTAATCCCCGAGTGTCTCCGACATCCGCCAATACAAACAATTTCACTAATAAATGTGAGAGTCCAGGTGAGCCCTCGAGCCTCCAGCGCCAGGCACATGCTCCTCACAGGCTGAGGCCAGCGCTCTTGCTCAATGCCCAGGAAGAGCTGATGGAGACCTGCACGTCAAGTCTGAAAGAAAAACCTGATCTGTTTAATTACATGGTACAGACAGAACGGGGGGTGAGGAGAAACCTGAGATGCGTGATGGTAAATTCTGCTTTTGGAGACACCTGTGTAACTGTGACTCCCAGGGGATGGGTGGCTCTCGCTCCCTAAAGGTTCATGGATCCCGTACAAACACCAGAGGAGGACGTGGGACTGGAAATTGTGATAATCTCAGTAACGTTCTCACTGGTCTCAGGAGGGTTTGAGTGAGGCTGAGAACTGCCACCTGCCCACAGAACTGGCTTCTCAGCCCTGTCCCCATCCCGCTGTGAGAAGAGCCGTGTGCCCACAGACAGGCTGTTTGAAGATCTCCTCCGGGCTGGCCACACTGCTGCCATCACCATGGCTGCCCATGCACCAGCCCTGCCCAAGCTGGGACTAGTGACCACCACGGTGTCCTCACCCATCCCCTCATGGTCCCCTACCCAGCTCTGGGAGTTCACCCCGTTGGGATCCTGCAGTGCCAAGTAATATATTTCTTCATTTCTGTATAAAACATGTCATGAGGTTTAATCTGCCATCCCCTCCCTCCCACTGATGTGCTCGGTGGCTCTGCTGAGCCCAGACAGGAGATTTACATCTTGTCTAACGGGAGAACAAGATTTATAGATAACTCCCGATAAGGAATGCACTGTGCCAGAGAGATGCTTTTGTGCTAGGAACTTGATCAGTCATTATGCTATAAGCTGACATCTAATTAAGCCTCCACAGGGATCATCAGGTCCAGAATAGCTCTTAGGGAGGAGAAAATCCACCTCTAAGCACCACGGTGCCGCCTCGTCTCGGCAGCTTATCCTCAGACCCTGGCGCTGCTGTGAACCGTAATAAGGCTCCACAGATAAATCTCCAGTGCTGCTTCGGGAAGAGCTGCTGCTATTACCTGCGCTGGAACAAGGTCTAGCAGAGGCCAATTTCCAACCGCTGCTCTAAAACACAGCAAAGATTTATTTCTCAGAGACTTTTCTAGGTTGTGTCTGTGTCCCGACCAATGTCAGATGCCATGAAGCGCTTCCCTCGGCCCCAGGGGACTCATCTGCAGGTTACAACCTCCTCACTGGATTTACTTTTCTGAACACATTTCTTGCCTCTAAAAGGGCTGCACGCAGCAGCGTAGGTGTGTAAATCCTGCTCTCCCTCTGCAGGCTGCTAGACACAGATCTTCATATTTTCTCTTGACACTGTGATTTGGATGCCCTCAATGGGAACACACAACATGGCTGAAACTCTGCTTTTTTTTGGCATTTCTCTGTCATGCTGAGAAGGAAAGTAACACAGTGCTGGTGAGAGCCAATAGCTTTGAGCATGTCAAGATGAACCTGGAACCAGCACCCAATAACTCACTTCACCAGCTACACAA
This sequence comes from Antrostomus carolinensis, assembly GCF_000700745.2. Classification (NCBI taxonomy): domain Eukaryota; kingdom Metazoa; phylum Chordata; class Aves; order Caprimulgiformes; family Caprimulgidae; genus Antrostomus; species Antrostomus carolinensis. The sequence continues at coordinate 24,482 of NW_010318673.1, read as the reverse complement.
AGGACAATGGTTGCTTCCCCAGGCTGCAGGTGTTTCAACAAGCACTGAACACCTTATCCCACTGCCAAGGGATTCAGACCAAAATGGGCAATTCAACCCTCTCTGGAAGACTGGTCATGCCCCAACCTTGAAATCACAAACATCGGGGGGAAGGGAGTCAGAACGTGGAGCATGAAGGAGAACTGGCTGAGACTGTGGAGGATAAACTTGCCTGGCATTTGCAGGTGGTCCATGCTCTGCCCTCCAGGCCAAAAGGAAGCCAGGAGAACATGATGGACCCCAAGCACAGGAAGGAGAGGGGCTGCGACTCCCTTCTGTGAGCACTTCCACTGCTTGTAGAGACGTTATCAGAGAGGGTGGACATCACCCATCGTTTTTGTACCAGTTGTAAGAAAAACTACCAGTGGCTTTTGATTGGGAATGGGTTAAAGAGAGGAAGGAACTATTGCGTGTGGGCCATCCCAGAGGTTAGAAGAGATACCTTAAAAAAAATTGATCTTCTGTCTGGTCTAAAACTCTCTGAACCCAACAGAAACACTCCTGTTGCCTGATGGAAATGGAGGGTATCCCCGAAGAATTGCCAAAACCTCCTTCAGTGTGACACATACAAATCTCATCCCTTCTGGTCTGAGCTGCCCAGCCAGGAGACCGACACAAACCACGACAGCTTCTTGCTGGTGTAGACACGGCAGTGGCTGTCCCTGTGGTGTTCAGAGGAAAGCATGGCTGCAGAGCAAAGAAACCGACGCTTGCTTTCTAACAATGTTTGATTTCTTGGCACCCTCCACCCAGAGACCTTCCTTTGTGCTCCTCAGTAACACCACAATGAAAACAAACTGCCCCAGCACCCGCTGTTCAATGCCTCACCTTGCTAGGTCACCGGCCAATGTCATCGAGTATATGTGGAAACAATAAAAATGGAATATAAAACAAAGCGTCCAGCCAACGTCCTGGTTTCCAGCCCTGTTTGCCAATTTCTGCCCCGTCAGCCTCGGTTGTGAAGATATATAAAGCCAGTGCAAACCCCTGGTGTGACCACGGCGAGACACGGACTGAGGGAGAAGAATGGGAAGACTGACCAGGAAAGGTAAAGATGCGTTTGCAAACTGAATAGCCTGATATAGGCATCGCTTGTACTTACGTTGGCGTGTCTCTGTAGGGGTCAGCTCTCATCAGAAGTCCCCTTTCTGCAAAGATGGATATAAACACGTATCTTTTCTGCAGGTTAAACCTTCTGAATTACTTGTTTTCTTACCATTGTAAGAGCATTACAAACGTTATAAACAATTCCTCGATGTTTTTCAGAGCAGCAGGTAACACTCTCACCTTTTTATTTGATTAAAGCCTCCTCCATCGCTTCCATTTGTTCCTCAGCTCATTTTAGCTCCTGGTTACTTGCCAGTTTTATCCCAGCTGTGGGCCATAACAAGCTCCTCAGCCAGTGGCATCGCGGGAGGATTTCAAGGCTGAGTTTTCTTTCAGTGCTGTTAAAGCTGTGGGCTCTGCGCGTTGTCACTGCACAAAATCCAACAAGCTCAGAGCCCCAGACCCGACCCCTGAGCGGCTCTGTGGCTCCCGAGTGCGGCTCCGAACCTCGGCACATCGCTCTGACCGAGCTGCTGCCAGTTCTCTCCTCTTCCAGGCGCCGTCACGGCAAAGCTCCGCGCCCTGAGCATCCTCCTGAGCCTCCTGGTCCCCACTCATGCCGCCAGGTCACCCGACTGCGGGGGCATCCTCACCCCCTCAGGACTGAGCTACCGTAAGTCTGGAGCCCGTTCCTGCCACACCGTCAGTGGGGAGGGCGGGCAGCAGCTTCCTTCAGGCTGGTGACAAAATTCCAAACACTGTCACCAGAAACTCAGGCCATCAACCAGCTCCTTTCACCATCCCCTTCCCATAGCTGGTACCGGGGGTTAGCACGGGATGGGAGTGTGTCACCTGGATGGATTTCAGTCTGTCCATCTCTGCACACCAGACCACGAGGGTCTCATCACATATCTGCCCTGTCTCACAGTTGCTGAAGTTTCAAAGCCCCACGCGGAGACAGTTCTCAGGCAGGACCTCATGGCCCCGACGGTCCCAGACCTGTTCCTCGGCTCCCCGAAGCCCAGCAGGTGAGTCCGTGGCCCTGCCTTGCCCAGGTTTGCTGCCATGATGCTGGCTCACGCTGGCATTTGGCTGGAACACTTTGAATATTGTCACAAGAGGTGTTTTACCAATGAAAATCTTCCTGGAGATCAACACAACTGTTAGAAACAAGCTCCTGGCTCCTCTTTGGGGTCCAAGGGCTGCAGCCCCCGTGCCCAACTTGGGCCACTGATTTATCCATGAAGATCTCATGGACCTTTTGGGTTTGCCCATTGTGAGAGCAGCCAGGGATGGCACATCACTCCGCGCTGGTCTCCTGACACCTTCACTTCTGCTCCAGCAGGAACCAGGTTAACTCCGTCAAAGTCTCCGAGCTGTCGCTGTCACTTGTCCCCGACGCTGGGCTGAGGCTGAGCATCGATGTGGACCTGGGCATCACACCCGCCCCGTGAGTGCCAGCACCGTGGAGCTGGATGCAGCCCAAGCTCCCGGCTGGAGCGATGGGGCCACATCCAGCACCTGCATCTGCTGGTGGGAGCAGAAGGGGCTGGGAGGAGCAGGACCTGGAGCAGCCCCTGCGCTCCAGCCTCCACCTCTGCTCCTCTGGCACAGCTCAACCACCAAGGTGATGAGACTGTCCATCCTGGCGGACCTCCACGTGGAAATGAACTCCGAGGGGAACCTGGAGCTGGTGACCTCTGCCTGCAAACCCACCGTGGAGGAGGTGCAGAGCACCGAGGAGATGGAAAGGTCGACCACACTGTTTTCCTTGTTATGGGATCTGGGTAACGGGGGAAAAGAAGAAACTGAGGCACGAGCATTTCTAGGCAGGAAGGTGATGTGACCAAGATCTGCTCACTGCCCTAAAGCTTACCAAGGCTGTCACAAAACCTTTTATTTTCACAGGAGGAACCGTGTCCTGCCTGCGGGGCTGGTCTCCTCCTTTTTAAGAGTTTCACTCTCTGATAAGGGAGCGGATCTGTTCAAGCAGTGTAGCAGGAACAGCAACCAGTGTTTCAGGACTCTGAATTGTAACTGTACCGTAACAGACGATAGAAAATAATGGTGCTACTGTCTCTGGAGCCTTTGGGTCAGATAAAAGATGTTCACCCATCCTTGGCTGAGCTGGCTCTCACCTAACATCTTATGTTCTGTTGTTTTCATCCAGCAAGTCCTCTAGTTCAGACACGGACAAGGAGATTAACGTTGATAAGGTAAGATAAAGCCTGGAAAGGTGTGAGATGGGAAAAGACAAAATTGTGCAGTTCTGTAAGAATTCCAGCACTGTCAGTCAAGCTGGGGCTTTGCCAGGTCTCCCCCCAGCCCAGCATATGGGGCAGAAGCCCCGTAGTCACCGAACGCTGCTGTCCCCTGTCCCCTGGCTGCCATGTGGCTGTTGATGGGGACACCCAGTGCCTGCAGACACCCCCTGTCCTCTGCCACCTCTTTTTATTCTTTATTCCATAGATCTGCCTGGAAGTCTCCAAATTGCTGCTTCTGCCAAACGAGCGGCTGATCTCTCTGACAGGTGAGTGTTTGGCTCTCGCTCTCACTATGGACCAAGGGCTTCGGGGCTGCTCGTTTTGGAGCAGGTCACACGATGGGACAGGCTCCCACCCTGCAGCAGAAACCCAGCAGCAGTGGCTCTGCCGCCGTCAGGTCCCCAGGGACCC
>NW_010318673.1:19639-20682 GCF_000700745.2 Antrostomus carolinensis | reverse complement strand
AGCCCCTTCCCACCCCCCCCCTGCCGTGCCCGCTCCCTCCCCTCTCTGAGGGTCCCTCTGCTCGGTTTGCAGCTCCGTTCCCCATCACACCAAGCTGCCAGGTCCAGTACCTGCCCCTGGCTGCACCCGTGTTCTCCGAGCAGGGAATCACCATGTCCTTGCAAGTAAGTCCTCGTTTCCCAGCACTCACAGCCCAGTTCCAGGCTTTGGGAGAGCTGCTTCCTCCAGGGCCACCTGGCCTGAGACATCTCAGACTCCTTTTCTCCTTACCCATGTCCCTGCAGACGACTTTCCAGGTGGTGGGGATACCAATTCCCCTGCCAGTCAGCCCCATGCCATTCAGCACTGGCGAGCCCCAGCCCTTCCCCCCTCACACTGGCTTTCTCTGACCCCTTCTACCCCAGCCTCTTCTTCGCCCTGGAAATGGCTGGAGCCTTTAACATGACCATCCCGGTGAGTAGAGTGAGCAAGGAAGGAGCAGAAAACGTGTGTTTGGAGGGACAGCCCTGCCCTAGGGATGGCTTGGAGGAGCTGTGTGGCCTGCAAAGAAATGAGAGTGGCTCTGAGGGCCCAGGGGGGTCACAGTCCCTCACCCCCAGGCTCCCAAATATATTTCTGGTCTGATGATGCACAGAGAATTTGCCATGAAGAGTAACCAGGATGCAGCTCCTGGCACCTGCTGGCAACACCGTACCCGTGTGCAGCACCGTGCTCACCATGGGGTCAGCACGGCCGTGCTGGACTTTTTCAGCAGCCCCAGCAGCCGGATCATGAGCTGTGCTTTGTCTTTCAGAGCCCGCTGACCACCGCCACCATGGCACAGAAGATTACTCAGGTTTGTTGTTGTTGCCCTGAGAGGCATGGCCACAGCTGGGGCAGAGCCCCCCGGTCCCTGCCCACCACCCCGGGGATGCAGGGGCTGGTTGCTGTGCCCAGAAATAACCTCTCTCCCTCGGCAGATGGGCTCCCTCTTCCAGGAGGACTTACCAGTGACGCTGCAAGCCGTGTTCAGGAGCTCACCTCGGGTGGTGCTGGAGGAAGGC
>NW_010318673.1:11769-19549 GCF_000700745.2 Antrostomus carolinensis | reverse complement strand
AGCTGCACGGGGCACTGCCCTTTGCTCCAGAACCCAGAGTGCAGCCGTTGCGAGGGGCTGGCTCAGCCTTTCCCTGCCGCAGCGCCCAGGGTCCCGCGCAGCCTTTGCCTCCGTTGCGTAGGTCTGGGTGTGGGGAGCACGGGGTACACGGCAGCACAGGGACGGGCCCATCACATCCCGCTGCTGGAAGCTGGAGCGGGAGCGTTTGCTCACTCTAACCTCGCCGTCTCTTTTCCCCTTGCAGGACATGGCTGCAGGACTCCAACTCAGCGTCGCCGACACGAGGATGATGATCTCTGCAGCGGTGATCGAGTAATGGCCCCAGCTCTGCCCCGGGGCCCCCGAGGGGACGTGTCCCAGTCGCAGCAGGGGAAGGAGAGGCAGAGTGGGCCAGGGGATTTCTGAGCTTTTATGGGTTGAGCACTGCAGAGGGAACATGTAAGTCGCTGCTTATTACAGCTTATTCCACACAGCTCCTGTGCTGCTCTTTGTTTTCCAGGGATCTCGAGCTCAGCCTGGCTGCCTCCGACGTGGGTCCTGTGCCGGTAGGTGCCCCCAGCCACACAACCCCCAAGTGACCAAGCACAGCCACATCCCCTCCTTGTGCCACGCTGCTGTCACGTGCTGAACACAACAGCTCTCACCTCAGCACCATCCCCAAACAGCCTGGTCCCCTCCACTGCCCCAGGCAGCCTAGGCCTGCCCCAGCCATCCCAGGCCACGGGTATCAGCAGGGACAGAGGGTGCTGGGTGTCCCATGCGGAAGGGAGAGGCAGGTCCAGGCAGGATCAGGAGAGGTGTGGGGAGCATCAGGACCCCCCTCTTGCTGGTCCCAGCCCCTCTCCTCCTGCTTTGGCATCACACCATGAGCGAGCTGACCGTGGGTTTCCCTCTGACAGGCTGCCTTGCTGGAGGAGTTATTTTTGCCCACGATCCGTGAGGAGGTCCCAGCTCAGATGAACGGTGAGCTTTGCAATGGTGCTGCCATGGGGGACGCACGACGAGGACGGTGGCAGCACCAGGTGGCAACTTCCCCTCTTTTTTTTCCCCAGTGGTCCTGAGCGAAGGCGTTTTCCTGCCCCACATCTCCAGCTTTACCTACACCAACGTCAACGTCGTGATTCACAAGGTAAGAAATTAGACATTTCAATTGGTCATTGGTGTGTTTGATTTAAAGAGGAGACTCGGGAGCAATGCTCACCTCCTGGCTCCAGAATTCACGGGAGCCTGCGCCTCTAGACCTGCCAACCCCCAGAACCAAGGTTCATGGCTATAAAAAAGCGACAGCTCCTCTCCAGCCCCGCTGACACGAGCGGCGGCAGCACCAGAGGAGACCCCAGCGCGGGCTGACGTGAGCTGCACCAGCACCTTGCTCAGCCCCTGTTCCTCCCCTGGCTCAGGACTACGTCTTGGTCACCTGCAACCTCGAACTCCAGGAGAGGACAGGAGAGCAGAACACCATGGGCTGAAGTCCAGCGTCCGAAGTAAAACAGTGGCAAAATTGTTCTGTTCGTTCTTAAATCATGCTTTGTGTTTTGTCACTGCTCAAAATGTTGAAAATCATTTTTTGCCTTGTTAAAACAACCCTGTCACAGATGTAGGACAGCAGCAGCATTGCACGAGCAGCTCTCACTCCCAGTCCTGCTCGCTGTATCTTTGGTGCACAAAGAGGATGGATTGTAACGACGTTCCAAACCTTAATTAAACATTTCCCTTTCATGCTGCATTTTCTGGTACGACTATTGACTTTTTTTCCCCTCAATGATTTGGACCTAAAGACAGATGAATTTTTCTCTCACTAAGAACTGGTACCAGTACAGATGTCTAGACCTTACATTTAATTAAGGGAGCATAAAAATTCCACTAATTTATAAGGATGCAAAGCAGCCCCGTGCTTTTCAGCCGCAGAACAACAGGGCCCCAACCAACACGAGATCTTTCATCTGCTTTTCCTCCATTTCTCGTGTTACTATGGGAACATTACAGCTGGTGGTTTTCCCTGGGTCAGAAAGAAGGGTGGGAAAAAAAAAGAAAAGAAATCAGTCTGCACAGTGGTTTCTAATTTTAGACTTGAAGGCAATTGCATTTTCAAAACTGTATTTCTGACAAAGCTCATGACAGAGAAAACACCGAGTGAAAGGTGACTGCAGACGTACGGACAGTGCCACGCGCCCGCCCCAGGGCACCCCCACCCACCCTTCCCAGTGTTGGGATGCTCTTTCCTACTGGCTCTGCACCAGAGAGGTTGTTCAGCAAGTTAAAGGGGAGAAAAATACCTACAACAGACCTGAGCATCCGAAATGGAACAGTACCAGAGCTCCGAAAGTTGCCCGGGTGGCTCCATCACTGGGTGCTGTTGGCTGCTGCCTCCAGCCAGGGCGAGCGCGTCGCTGCGCCAGTGCCCGGGAAGGGAACCCTGACCAGGGGCTGCTGCTCACACCTCAGCGCTGCGATGGTGATGCCCAGGAAACCCTATTAATTACACCTACATCTGCTTTCACTTGCCGCAGCTCTACACATCATTTCTAGCCTCTGGAGCTGCTGAAAAGCACTTCCAAACCTCCTGTTTCAGAGCCTCACAAATAGGAAAGCAAACAAAACAAGTCAAGTTGATTTATTATAAGGAGTAAAAAACCCTGAAGGTTTATATGCCCAGCTTGGGGACCTGACTAATGATTTTAATGCCTGAAGTTGGCAATAGTGGGAACTGCTCCTAATAAAAGTTTCCTGGTAGAGCTGCAACCATGATTCTTTGACTAATACATCTTAAACCAGTTTCCCAAAAGGAATAAGCTACAGCAGTAAAATATGTATTTATTTGCCAGTGGATATTCTGGCTTTGGGCTTTACCACGTGGCTCCACATCTCCAGTGTAATGTCGGAGTCACGGGAGCGGCACAGCCCGACCCCCAGCCCCACACGTCCTACCTGCAACACCCCACTGAGATGCTGGAAATCAATGCAACAACCAAGGGCTTTGGCCCAGCAGATACTGAGCTGTTCCCAACTTCAGGCAGAAATGCAGAACAGGACCTTGCCCCGGCCGTTACCCACTCCGGGCCAGACTTCTTCCACCCATCACCCGAGCTTTAGCCGTGACATACCACCACCAGCTCTGGGGACACCAGCCATAAATAACACCCTAGTAATAACATCTCATGCTGGGGAAAAAAGGCCATTTAAGACCTCAGGTTTATTTATTTTTTACCCACTCGTTTTTCTGAAATAAAAAAATGCCTGAACTCTTCTCCCTGTGACGTGCAGAAACCAGCTGACTGACATCAGGCTAAGCAGACGTGGACTATGGCCAGCAGATGGTGAGCTCCAGCGTTATTCTACCTCTCAATTAGCTGGTAATGAGGTTTTCCCTTCAGATTCCATTAGAAAATGCTTCATGACCTTTGGAAATTCCATTTCATTCTGATTTCTGTTTGTGGATTCACATTTGGTCAGGAGATGACCCAAGTGAGGAGTTGCCACTGAATAGCCAAGTGGTTTTTTTTCCTCAGGAAGCTTGAATGGAAAAAGCTTTCAAACCAAAACCAAAAATTATCAGTTGTCACGAAGGAAGCAGATCCCATAGCAGGAGGCAGGACAGATTCTCTCCCTGAGAAGCACCAGAAACCAGAATCTCATTCCAAGCACTAAAAAAGTAGGAGTGTTTATTAAGAGAGTTACATGACAAATGTATCCCGAGCTCCCGCTCAGCACTTCATACCCTTCTGAACGCCGATGGTGACACTGACTTAGAGAGCTGTGTGCAACAAGTTCACTTTTCATTATATGAAGATCAATTTTCTCTCAGAACAAATTTAACAATTCCACTGCAGCATCACATGCAACTGCCATCACTGTGACCCCAAAATAATCCTAATTTCTCCAAATAAATATTTGTACACAGAGCTGCCGATCGGGCCTTGGCTTATGCAAGTATCTTAGAACTCACACCAGCCAATTAACTTTAAAGTCTCTTCAATGATATAAAGAATCTCAAATCAAGTTTAGAAAAGAAAAGGAGATAATGCCAGTCTCAATGTTCCATCCTCGCTGGTCTTTCTTCCTCTTCCTCTGTCCAGAAAGACTCTCGATGCCTCGCACTCCCCAGCTCAGACAAAAATCACCAGCAGGCCCTGCAGAGGGGCACAGAGCGACACGGACACGTTATTTCCCAGCTTGGAGGGCTGCTGGGTCACCACAGCTTGACAGCAGCACACAGTGAACAGAAAACCCTCTGGCAAAAATCCTCACATCAAGTTTGTAACACGGAGGGCACGGCATCCTTTGGGAAGTGCTGGAGAACGTCCCAGCTCCCCTGGGACATCTCCAGGATGCTCAGGGCTAGAATTTGGTGCAATTCAAGACATTTTGAATGGTGCTACTCAAAAGGATTTGCCAGACCCCCGGACCCACATCAGAGCTGCTCTCGCAGAGCTCCTGGGAAGGGAGGGCAGCCTGGACAGGGAGCCAGGACTGACCCCAGAAGGGCTGAGCGCTGCTCGTTTCCCACCCGGCTGGATAATACTGACGGGCACGAAGTACTCGCAGCACTGCTGACCTAGAGGAGCTCAGACTGAACGACCTTTTCTGGCCTTTCAAGGCTTCCAACCAACGACTCTCGCACACTGACCCGCCAGGGTCCTGTCACCACAGCCAGCAACGAGAAACAGGAGGAAATCACCTTTCCAGACACTCACCAGCAGTATCTGAATATCCACCTTTGTTAAGGGAATGCCCAGCATGTTTGGCATAGGGATCCCGACGCCCAGAGCACCTGCAGGGGACAGAGAGGTCCTCACCCAGTGCTGGAAGGGTGACCCCAGCAACCCCCACCCCAAAAACCTGATCCCAGGGAGGGCGAAGGGCTGGGGAGGCACGAACCACAGCATCACTGCACACCACGCGCCTGCGCTTCCCCTCTGCGCTCGGCCACTGACTGTTGTCAGGGTGGACGGTGTAAGAACAAGGTTGGGACTTTTAATGACAGCCTCAAGATGGGGACTGCAGAGCTTTAGTCGCTCCAGCTCTCCTGCCACAGCTTTCAAACACACATGTACCCCCTCTCCCCTCCCTCACCCCAGTGTCACAGCCAGCCCGTCACCTTACCGTTGACAAGGGGCAACAGTGTTTGCACCAGCAGATCACTGCAGTGCGGCTTCAGGTTTGAGATCTGAACCAGAGAGGGAAGAAGTGGGTGAGCAGCACTGCCCAGCACACAATGAGCTCAGCCCAGCACCGTGACTGGAACACAGCCAGTCCTTGGGACTGGGAATCACTTCCCACTGGCACAGCAAAAGAAGAAATAGTGCCTCTTTTCTTTAAAGTAAATCTGCTTTTCCTCCTTGATTTGTATTTGGTCCTTCCTTTGGGAATCTTTCTACCAGGGAAAGCTCCTGCTGCAGCTCTGTGAGCTTTGCCCAGGCAGGGGTGAATAAACGAACAGACTTCAGGGCTTTACATTTGCATTATCAGAAAAGGCAGGGAGGGAAAAAACAGCAACAAAAACAGCAAAAGAAGGATTGCTACAACCTACAAAGCAGAGCAGCTAACAACAAAGACCCTCAGCAGAGTAATCCATCTCAGCCAGGACAGGTCCCAGCATCACACAGTGACTGTGCGTCCCCTCCTTCCCCAGTGCCGCAGGGCACAGCGCTTGCCCCACCCAGCAAAGCCTGGACTGGTACGAGACACTTACGCTACTGATGCCAACATCAGAAGACTCCAAGGAGAGGGAAATGCTGCAGGAAAGGAAAGCAAACAGCATGTCAGACACCAAGGCACTGGCCAGAGCTCGCAGATCCCTGTGGTGAGACCCCTGTCACCTCCCGGGGCAGTGTCACTCAGCCCACAGGCAAGGGATCCCTGTGAGGTATCGTCGAGGTGTCTGCTGAGGGATCAGGATATTGTAACACAAGAAGCAGGCGCTGGCACATGTGCAAGAGAGAAAAGAAAACAGGAAAATACAAAAGCTTCACCTAATTTTGATTTGTTTGTAAGTGAAGCAGCACCGCAACGGGGCACACGCAAGCTCCGGGCTGCCCGTTCCCCCTCCCACACCCAGGAAAGGAGCCAGGTCACGGTTAGCTGGAAGCAGAGCTTCTAGAAAAAGCACCCAGTCTGGATCTAAAGATCATGAGCTCTGGAGAATTTGCTACAGCTCCTAATCCATCACTGCAATCGCACAGCTATCTCCATAGCCAAAGCATATGCTTTATTTCCACTTTGAATTTCGCTTTTCTACTTCCATTGAATCTTTTTATATCTTTGTCTATTGAATTAAAAGCCCTTGGATGCATTTTGATTCTCTGTATCGCTGCATACAAGTGATGCCAAAGCCGCTTCTAAATCTCACTCTCTGACAAGCTGAATGGTTTGAAATCCTCAAAGCCTACGCTGTAAGGAACACTTGCCAACCTTTAATCATGCCTTGACTGGCACTAATGACAGGACTTCCCTTCATTCCTTTATCACTCACGTTCAGTATCAGACATTTCGAACTACTGCCCAGGATCACAGTCAAGCTGACAGTTACAATTATGCAGGTCACCTCATTTCTCCTCGTTATAAACCAGACACAGACTTTTCCTCCAGTCTCCTCAAACTTTCCCACTGCTGTAACGTTTCCTGAGAGCCAGCGCTGCCTGTCCACCTCGTGCCATCGGCAAGGCAGGAAATCCTTGGATTCGGGAAATGAAATGTCTGTTTTACAGACACTGAAAAACACTTCAAGTCAGTGGCCCCAGAGCCAACATCACACCTCAGAGAATGTCACCAGCCCATCTGAGGGCAGTGCTGCCTGGCTCTGCCATGGCCATGTTGGTCCAACGTTCCTGTTCCTTCTGTCACAGCTGGGTCACCGAGGGACAAGCTCTTACAGCACTCTGAGCATCCCTCTTGCCTCCCTGCTCTCTTCTGGCCACAGCTTCCCAGCAAACTCAACCTGTACCCTTTGCTCCAGGACAGCCAAAGCTTCCCAGCCTGGCAGAGGAGCCACGGCTGTGGCATTGCTGTAGCCTTTGCTCTGAGCACCCTGTGCCATCACCATGGGGACAACTTACCCAGCCAGGGACACACCCAGCACCAGTCTGCCTCCAACAATTGATATGTGGGCATTTAGACTGAGGTCCTGCAAGCAGACAGGGAGAGGATTAGCCCATGGAGACATCCCTATCCCAGCTGCCAGTCACTCGGCCGGCTGCACGCTTCACCAGTTTGGGTCTGGTCAGCCACACTTACGGCCTTCAGCAGCAGGAGGTTGAGGATGGGTCCATCTAAATGCTTAACGAACACCTGAATCATGACCAAAAGCTCGACAGTGGCTTTGTTTTCTTCCAAGAGGATGAGTGGGTTCCCAGACAATGTTAGTGTAATGCCCAGAGGACTGGTCCCATGGCAGGCAGAGCACTGTGGGAATCAGGGACACGTGGAGGTGGCTACTCGTGCCCCACATGCTGGCCAGGCAGGGGACCAGCAGTCCTCTGGTGGATTCCCACAGCCCCTTCACTCTGTAGGGCTTCCCCAAGGTCACACAGACCTTGAACAAGCCAAATTTACAGAGCAAATAGGTCCAACAGCACAGGCCAGCACTTCTTGCTGCGGGCAGCAAGGGGCTGAGGAAGCAAAGATGGACACAAAGGGGACTGTGGGTGTACAGGGGTGCCTGTGGTGCCCAGGAAACAGGAGATGCCAGACATTTATCAGCTCTTTCTGTCAATGGCTGTGAGATGCAAGAGAAGACATTCCCCTGCCCAGGGAGCGGGAGAAGGTCGGCTACAGCCACCGG
>NW_010318673.1:8777-11725 GCF_000700745.2 Antrostomus carolinensis | reverse complement strand
GAAGCGCGGGCACCGTGCAGAGGCTGCCGAGGGCTGAGGACAAACCTCCGCTCCCTTCACCTGCTCCCATCAGCTGGCTGGGCAGCCTCGAGCTACAGCACAGCACGGCTCGGCCACGGGGCATGCTGAGCACAGAGAGGGGAGCAGGAGACTGGAGCCCTTTGCCAGCAGCACGGCTGCACATCCAGGTGCATCACTTGGATGGCCTCAGACCTGGTGAAGTTACGCAAACACTTGCAGATGGTTGGCACTGGAGAACTGTTGGAACAAAAGCACAAGCAGCCCCGATGAGCGCACCAGCCGATATCAGCAACACCCATCCTGACAGGGCCACCCCTCTCCCACGTGTGTCCCTGTTCCCAGCCACCTTGTTCACATTCCTGGGGTCAAACCCTGAGCCCTCACTCACCCCATCCCCTGGGAAGCCACAGGCTCAGTAGATGGTTGGCACTGGAGAACTGTTGGAACAAAAGCACAAGCAGCCCCGATGAGCGCACCAGCCGATATCAGCAACACCCATCCTGACAGGGCCACCCCTCTCCCACGTGTGTCCCTGTTCCCAGCCACCTTGTTCACATTCCTGGGGTCAAACCCTGAGCCCTCACTCACCCCATCCCCTGGGAAGCCACAGGCTCAGTCACACCCAGACCTACATTATGGCAGCACCTTGAGTCCTCCACCTTCTCCATCGCTCCCCAGCTGCCCAGGTGAATTCCAGTCAGTGGTGAGAGCAACCAGCAGCAGTAGATGTGACCCAGAGAGTTTGTCAGTGTTTAAAGCCCCAACATTTCCCAGTGGAAGAACAGATCAGAGGTATAGAAAATGCACATGCCTGGAGAACTGCATGTAAGAAGTTGCTTTTCTCAGTGACATTTTACAGACTCCTTGAAACAGATTACAGATCTACAGGAGTCCATGGCATAACCAGTACGCAACTGGTTTGAACAGGTCACCCTGGGGGTGCCCATACAGAAACAAGAACGGCTGATCGTTGCTATTAGAGCTTTCTGAAAAGAGCAGCAAGGAGACAGCGCTGGGGCTTGAGCATCTGCGAGCAAGGATGTGCTGTGAACACTGCACACAGCTGCTCCCCAAGCCCAGCTGCAGCCAGGCTGACACGTGTCCCCTGCCACCTCCCCTGCCATGGCACCAGGTGCGGCTGCACTCACGACTTCTGGTGAGCAGGTGAAGGTCTGTGGCGGTAGCTGGATCAGGAGGGTCAGGGCTGCACTGAGAAAGTTCTGGTGTATCCCCAAGACCAGAAGCCTGTCCAGCAGCGGAGGCAGAGGGGAGGGGGACGAGTCATGGGGGATGATGCTGCCTCCCACGTGCTTCACTGCACCCTGAAAAGAGAGGTGACAATGAAGTTAAACTGATCCTTCCAAGCCATGAGGCACATCCAGATCCCCAAGACAGAGAGTGCAACAGGCCCACAGTCTCAGGGAGCCTCAGGATCCATTTGTAAACAGAGCAAAAGATGGCTTGGAGAAAAGTACACACAGTCACTTAGCGGTGATGGGGATAAGGATCTAAATATTTAGCCAGCATTTCCAGAACAAGTCATTAGCCCAGCTCCTCTGTGTGGTTGTACTGGAAGAAGATCATTGCTCCCACTGCTCAGTGTGAACAGTCTGAAGGCCACCAGGGTCCTGTCACCCAGCCTTAACTTACATCTAAATCCAAGCCGAGGGACAAGTCAGAGGTAAACGGGAGGCGGGCCAACTGGTAGTGGATGGTCCCTGCCGTAGCGACTGGGATCACAGCTTCATGGAGAAGAGCGATCGTTAGAACACCAGGAAATGAGCAGCAAGACAAAGTCCTCCCTGACCCCACAGGCCCCCAGCCAGACCTCACACCCACCACCAGGTCCCGAGCACGCGCTTCCATGAGATGCTTGTGCTCCTCAAACCAGCCAGAATATCCCCAAATTCAGCTTTGTGGGATCTGCCTTTTGGATACAGCCCCAAAAGAGCATCCGAGATGATCAGCTAAAGCCAAGGGCGATGTGTAACAGTGGCCAAGGTTCACTTGGACTGTTCAGGTGGGAATTCAAGGTTCAGCATCAGCCCTGCAGAATCACAGCTCCTCCCCGATGCATGGATGGACCGGGGGTGGGAAAGGGCACTTCCCACCACGGGATTGCCGGGAACGCAGGGAAGCAGCACCTCACCCTCCACCAGAAACACACCATTGAAAGTGCCCATGAGCTGGATGCTCACAAGCTTCATGACAATGTCGACCACTGGACACAGCTGCAACACAGAACACACAAACACAGCTGCTCAGCCCTGGTATTTTCTTGTGTTTCAGTCATGAAAGGAGGGCAACCTTCATGCTTACCAAAGTGGGCAGAGTGACTGTCAGCTGCTTAAGCACAATCTCATTTACTGACAGGGACAGTAAACTGGAAAGGAGACAAAAAAAAAATTAAAACATCTCCAATCAGTACAAACAGCTCTGGGACAGCAGACCAAAGGATCTCCAGCCTTCATCTTACACCCTGCTATGCCCTCAGCCATCCCCTCAGGGACACTGCTGCAGCTCATACTAGCAAGAGGGGCTGGGGAGGGAGCTGCTCGCCTCACCACGGGGAGAATTGCGCTAATTTCTGAGAATTGAAGGCTTCAGCACTTGGGGTGTGCAGACATCACTGCAGGAAAGGAGTGAACCTCTCGCAGTGTGACCTGGGCTTGGTTGGCTCCCTGAGGTATTGAAATCAGAGCTGTGGTTAAGGGAAGGTGGAGTAGGTACGAAGTATCTCCATGTTAGTTATGGGAAACAGTTTATACGTGGAACAGCAAGAGGAGAAATCTGCTGTGTGACATTTCAACACGGCAGCTAAATAGATCACCCTGGGATGGGTGATGCCTGCAGGCAGCGCAGAGCCATTTACTTTGATAATCAATATATTTCTGGACTATTGAGTTAGAACACACAGCAGCACACTC
>NW_010318673.1:2449-8764 GCF_000700745.2 Antrostomus carolinensis | reverse complement strand
GCAGGAATCCATAATGCTTCTCATTATTTATGCCCAAGTTCTGCCTATAGACACATCTGAGGAACTGTAATGAAGTCAGTCGTGTACATCCACGCTCGCCCTTACCCAGCAGGGAGCTCACTTCCTGCACACCATCACTTAACTCCTGCTACAAGTTCAAATATGACCCCCAGAGTGGGTGAACTGCCTTCCTCTATTCGCTTACACAGGCTCTTTCACATCAGCTGCTGCACTGATTGAAATGTAATGCATAATGCAAAAATTAATTAGGAGAAATTCAATGAACCTGAAAAGTGAGTAATTCAAAAGCAATAAAAGAAAATATTTCCCATGATCAATCTGCAGTTGCATTCATCAATATATGAAGTCAGCAAATTCTTTCTGCCAAGAATTTAATAAGACTGAGCAAGAGACGGGACATTTGCATGGAATTACACGTTCCCAGGGCAGTCAGACTGACAGTGCACATGCCCAGCAGCTTCCTGTGACAGCAGCCAAAGGCAGAGTATAAAATCAGAGCAAGCAATGGTGCTGCTCTCCTAAAACACTCCCTGCCCTATTATTCCTCCCCTTTCAATATCAATTCACTAGCTACACCTAAAGAAAGGGCACTGGAAGAAGTACCAAACCTCACACTTCAGATCTTAAAAATTCCCACGGACAAATGGGGCAAATTAACCCTCATCTTCCAACACCCAAATTTTTTGCCAGTTCCACTGAAGCAACTGTCTTTGGCAACGGGAGAGAAATGACTTCCCTGAGGTCTGGCTCTGTATCAGCTCAGCACCGTCTGTGTCCTGGCAGATGGTCTGGATCACTGGATAACGAGGAGAGGATTACAGGCAATGGGAAACATAAATCCACAGGCACTTACCCAGAAAGGAGCTTGATCTTTGCAGCACCAAGAATGCAGAGGCAGTCTTCAATGATGACCTGGACTGTGCCTGATTCAAAATTTTTGCATTTAATGTTTGCAGTGATGTTCACATCCACTAAGATATCAATTATCTCTGAGAAAAGGCCAAGCAAGCTGAAAAAAGTAAACGAGTTGAACAGATTTCATCTCTCAGCCTCTAACCAGAGAAATTCAGCAAAGCCAGAAGCAACCTCCACCTCCTGCACCTCATTACAAAGGCCACAAGCCATCTTTTGGTGCATGTTCTGTTCTGTGACATTATTATAGGGAAGAAATACCTGGAAATCCATAAATGATGCAAAACATTGCACAATAGGAAGCCTGTGGGTCAGGGTTTCCACTACCAGCCACCGTGAAACACCAGACTCACCAGTCGCCGCTGAGCCCCAGCTTTGCAGTGATGGTCAGCTGGACCCCGATTCCTGGCAGCAGCACCACTGACAGCTTGGGGAGCCAAACCTTGACAAGGTGCAGTCTGCAAACAACAGCCAAAGCTGGCATGAAATAAAAGCAACTTCTAACAGCTGAGCAGCTGTAGGCACTGAGGAACCTACAGCATCCACATTGCCACAGCCATCTCCAGCTGGAGGCATGAGTATTATCAGTGAGGGACCAGCTCCAGGATGAGAGACAGTGTCTGCAGCTGAAACCCAAAAGAAGGCAACCTAGAACCAGAGTGGGGTGGAAGCCAGCGTTAGAGAGCCGACAACCTTTTCTCTCTGTGGCTTCTTCCTCTTTCTCTTGGTGCTGTCAAGCATCTCAGATACCAACAGCAGCATCAGAGCCATCATTCTGCATCTGCACCCATAACCTGCAGTGCACTTCACCACCCACCTCACTACCCCACAGAAATCTTTTGTTGGGCCAGAATTTCAGTATTCAAATAAAACAAGGATAACTACTTGTGCCAGTCATGCCAACTGCAGCTCTGCTTTTGCTGCTTCAGAATTGCTGGTCAAGGTGCACTCACGGAGAAGCCCTCGCTTTCCACTTACCCAGTGATGCTGGTGGGAGAGCTCAGCAGGCCCCCGTCACCCATGATGTTTGGGAGCACAAGGCCCTGGAGGTGCTGCTGGAGAAGCCCGTTGTCAAGCATGTTATCCGAGAGAACTGGAAAACATCCCTGTGTGAGGACCAGCACTTCCAGCAATGACCTCGCTCCACTCGGTCAGATCTGCCCTGGCAAAGGAGTCACACAACAAAGCCCCACCACTCCCCAAAACTCCTTATCAAGTCATTAGTGGCCTCAAAGCAGCCAAATCACCCAGGAGATGATATTTTACAAGGTGCACTAAACCAAAGCTGCCCTTAGTGAGTTAACCAGGAGGAGCAGCCGTGGAGAGCACCCCAGACCTCCGACCTAGGGTTATGCACTACCAGCAGTGACAGTGACCCCACTCAGTGGTTGTGCTTCAACTCAGGACTTGTTGTCCATTTGTAAAGGGGTTTTGGTTTTTGTTTTGTTTTAAATAGAAGCAGCTTAAAACAAGCCTCTTTTTTTTTTTTTTGCTAGAGCACTGCAAATATTAACACGGCCTCTAAACTTCACAGCAGTTGTTTGTCAAATATCAGCTGCTCCAAAATGGAAATCAGAAACTAAGACGAAAAAGAGGAAATAACCCAGATCTAGCCCCGAAATTCTGTATGGCTGTTTGGTGCTGAAACGTGTACCATTTCTGGAGCAGAGAGATTTCCCGGACCCATGAACCCAGCAATGGCTGGCAGAAGCTCTAAGCAAAGTCTGCAGCCCTGAGGAACTATCAAATAAAGATGAAGATACTCAGGAGGTTTCAACCCATGTCCCACACAGCTTTCAAAACAAACAGAATTCATGTTTTCTAATTACCACTCTCTATTGCCCCTGCACTGACAGCGCAGGACAGACCAGATGAGACTTCTTGAGAGGGTGAGAGGAGGCCACAGAAAAAGATGATTCCAAAAAGCTTCAACATCGTCATCTCTAGAAGAGTCCCCTGCTGCAAGGGAGACATCAGAGTGAAAAGTGGGGGGAAAGCTTCTAAGAAAAGATCCCAGCATCTTTACAAGGAAAGAGGTTGAGTGAGAAATCTCTCCTGTACTCTTTAACAAGACTCTGCTGAAGCCTGGGGCAGCAGGACCTTGTTCATGTCCACACACATGGACAGACTTCAAGGGTGGGTCAATAAAAGCCCTTTCCTTGTCCTTTGAGACTTGCCTCAAATATTCTATGTGTTCACACAAAAGAAAGCCAAACTGCTTTTCCTCTGAACTGATGTTTAAGCAGTTGTTATTTCTGTAGCCCTTGGATGAGAAGTTACACGTGTTTTGGTAAGGGTCTTTGGCAACTGAAGCATCTGAGGAATATTCTTGTTCTTTCTAACTTTCAAAAGCAATCAACTAAATCTCAAGTGATAAAAATAAGCTAAGTTATAAAGAATAATTATTAACATAAATTTAATTATGAAACGACAGACATACACAGATGATTAGGAGCTCAGTGCACAGCCAAATCTCAAAGTGAAGAAGCCAAGCACTGGGCACACTCTGCACTATAAAGAGATAACCCCAGCACCACACACGCCTCCCTGCCACCACCACGCACGCCTCCCTGCCACCACCACGCACGCCTCCCTGCCACCACACAGCCTTTGCCAGCCGAGGCTTTGAGGCACAGACAACGTTATTACCTGCATCAGCTGCAGCCAGCTGGGAAGGGTTCTTGGGTCCACTTGGGCTCTTCTGGAAGTCGTCAAGACTTTGTGTCGTCCTCCCTTTTTTTCCTGCAATGGAGATGGAAGCAGTTACCCTTATATAAAAACTACAGCCAACCAGACACACCTTTTCCTCCCAACCTCCACGTCTCATGAGCAGGCATCCCGCTATACTCTTGATCTTTGCAAGCAACACCCAGCTGCCACCTCTCTTGATTTATATGAGGTAACGTCACCACTGACTTGGCCAGTTGCCGTTTCCCTTTGTGGCCTGGATCACTCGGGTGCCGCGTTTTTCCCCCCCTTAGTCTGTCTTTAAAAGGATGCCCCATGATGGTGGCCCCAGTGGGGATCCTCATGCATTGAGGAAACCAACTTTCTAGAAATCATGAGAAGTACTGAAGCATCTAAATCTGACAGGAGGCTGATGGGGCTGTCCATACAGGGAAGGCAGCCCATGGAGCACATGGGCACAGATTCAAGGAGGCTTATAGTAGGAAACAATCTATTTT
This sequence comes from Antrostomus carolinensis, assembly GCF_000700745.2. NCBI lineage: Eukaryota > Metazoa > Chordata > Aves > Caprimulgiformes > Caprimulgidae > Antrostomus > Antrostomus carolinensis. The sequence goes on along the minus strand of NW_010318673.1, from coordinate 4,646 downwards.
TCCCAATACCTGAGGAGTTGTGGGGCTTATAATGCTCATTCCTGTTTCAAATGCAACATGGGAAAAAGATTTTTTTGACCAAAAGCAACATGGAGAGTTTGCAGCTACCTGATAAACGTTGGGTTTGTTAAGACCAAGCTTCAAATTTACTTCAGTTGTATCTGTAAAGGGTGTATTGACTGTAAAAAATGAAGTTGTAATGAAATTTTTAAAGCCAACAACAACTATCATGTTGAATAAGCAATGCTTATGCTAGCTGAATGAGGTGAGGGCAGCACGAACACCTGTTTCAAAGGAAAATTTCATCCCACAGTGATGAAAATCTCAGCGGACACCTTGGCCTGGCTTTGCAGAAGTTTCCATTGTGCAGGGCCCCGGGAAGATCTTATCTGGGGACTTTGTTAAGGTTTGGTCACCCATGTTTGACAGGGATGGACTCAGATGGAAACCGGGCAGCAAAGGGCTGCTGAGGCGACTGGGAAACTGGAGAGGGGTTGGTGTGCCCAGCCTTGTGGAACAAAGACAGAGCAGAGATACAATCATTCTCCACAAACACAGGAGAGGGGTAAATGAGGAGAGGAGAGGAGCTCGGGGACAATGTTGGCACAGGAACAAACACAAGCCAACGTGTGCAGGTTGCAGTTAGGAGAAAGCTGCTACCACCACGGCAGGTTTGGGGCTCACTGTCCCCTGGGAATACAGAAGTCAGTAAAAGTCATCTTGGGATGCTCTTTGATACCGCACAAAGTGTCTCCTTGCAGTAACAGCAAAGTGCTCTCACCGAGCAGGAAGGTCCTTCAGCACGTCTGACTCCATCCCAGAAACGCTGCATGAGCTCTTGTTTGATTTAACACACACTCAATCTGGACTGCACGTGCTGTGCCCATGACAGTCTGCTCCCAGAAACAGGGAATGAACTCAGCCCCTCTGAGAAGGCTGGAGCAGCAGAGTGAAGTGAAGCGAAGAATCAGCTCCCCCAGAAGATGCCCACTGAGATCACAACTGCAGCGCTTGGTCAGCAGGGAAGAGACCTGGAGCAACGCTGCAGCCCAGGCCCTTTGTGGGGTGCAAAGTGCAGAGCCACACAAGCCAGGTCCTTCCCACATCCAACCCCCAGCTCCAGTCCTGCTTTCCCCATTTTCTCCCCAGGTGCCTCAGTGTGATTTACACTTATGAGTTCTACTGCTGACTCTGCTGTTTGCCCTAATGTGCTCCTGCTGCCTGGGACACCATATCCATATTTCTCCTTTTTTGTTCCCTTTCAAAGACTCTCATCCAAGGTTGAGCAGTCACCAATGTTCACAGTGAAGCATTCAGGAGACTCTGCTCTGGCCTTGTACAGGCTACAGGAATATCGCTGCTGGCACAAATCAGCTCCTGAGCACGTACAAAAGCAGATTTCCAGATGGTTTCAGACATGCCACCGTGTGCACAATAAACACCTGAGTCGCTGCACAGGCCCAACACGACTGCATGCTCAGATCAGATCATCTCACCGTTAAAGAGCCGATATCTGTGTTCGTACCTGACACTCATGTGTTGTTCCAAGAGCAGCGAGCAGCCGTCGTAAGGAAAGCGGCACATTTTGTACACGGCTGCAGATATTTCCTCTTGCTGCGCAAGTTTTTCTTGTTCAGTCATATCCTCTGCCTCCCTCTCACACACCTATATTTCATTCTCTCCTTGCAGCAGTGATTTAGATATCACTTACCAGGAGGCTGAATTCCGTTCTGCAGTGACAAGGGAATATATATTAAAATGAAGCATTGCAAGAAATGCTAGAAGAGATTATCACAACACAAATGCCGGAAAGTGGAAGGGCTTATGAAAAGACTGACGCCTGCAGAGGAAGGATGCTGCAGAGCAGCTTCTGGCATTCAGAACTACAGCTCAGAAAGATGGCAGGTTAAAAAGCAAGAGAAACTTTAGAAGAGCAATATTAAAGTAAATAACTGTTATAATTTATTAAGTATGATTAAATTCATTGATATTTTTTCTCAAATGCTCAGAACCATAGAAGCCTAGGGAAAACTTAGGAGAATTGCATAGATCTCAAAATAAAATGCTGAGCAATATTAAATAACAAAAAAAAAAAAGAAAAGAAAAGAAAAATTTTTCCACCACAGTTTGAAGAACACTACCACATTTTTATGACAAATGGTGGTTTTGGGACACTCCAGAGGACTTTAGCTCAGAA
>NW_010318673.1:0-2409 GCF_000700745.2 Antrostomus carolinensis | reverse complement strand
TTCATTGTCAGCAGATCACAAGGGCAGAGCAGCTTAATTAATACCAATCACTGTTTATAACAGCGAGCCTTGCCAAATCGATCCTGGGCTCGCACTGACCCACGGCTCCTGCTCAGCACACGTCCCAGGGACTTGTGGCACATTGTGCGTGGGCAGACGTCAAACGCATCCTCTCCAGATGTACTTGTGTCTGATCGCTCACCCGTGCAGTTTCCGACCGAGGGAACTCGAGAAACAGAAGCACAATCTTGGGGAAGGGCCACGCAGGAAAAACAGGGAGAAGAACACGAGACTCACAGGCGGCAGCAACGAGGAGCTGCCTGTCAAAAGGAGTGAGAGCAGCAGCATTGATTTCTGGATGCATCCGCAACACCGAGCACAAACAGCAAGGCAGAGTAAAATCGCTGCCATGAGATAACAACAAATCAATGTCTCCAGGAATTGTACAGACAGGACTTTCTGCTTCCGAGATGTGAACTGAAGTACAATGAGAATAATGTGATCAGCCACAAAAACGGGACAAACTTCATTAGCTGGATGCAACGTGACGAGTTGTGATGCAAAAATGGAGGCGCTTTTGTAGATGTGTCTCCAGAGCTCATCGAGACAGCAGAGCTCCACACTCAGCGCTGGAAGCAGCACTGGGACTCGCGGGGGAACCGAGTCAGACCAGGCGGGACAGGCTGGGCAGCCCCACAGATCCCTCCCGGCTGCTTCGGGCAGGCGTTGGTTTCACCGAGCGCTGCAGTATCTTGTCAGTGTCTGTCACCGACCTGCAGAGACCGAGTTGAACCCGAAGTGCCGCCCTGAGCATCCCTCTGGGTTGGACACCTAGCACCTCAACTTTTTCAGGTCTGGTACATTCCAGGCTTCCCCAGGATATCCTTTTTCACTGGCCCCACTCAAGGCAAAGTTGGCCACTTGCCACAAGTCACCTGATGTTCAAAGGTGGCTCAGGTCAGCAGAAGAGAATGTGACCTTCCCATGGGGCTGCCAGGAGCCGCAGTGACAGGAACGGGGCACACACGGCCTCACTGCCCCACGCTGGGGTACGTGGCCAGAAGAGCCCCGTGTGTCTGCAGGCAGCCGACCTGCACTGGCCACCCTGACGTGAGCTGCCTGGCGCACGACCCAGCAGAGACATGTCAGCGCAGATTTCTCAGTGACACAACGTGCACCTTAAAGTCAAATCTAGTCCTATATTTTAAACAAATGAATCCCTTTCCTGCCTTCTTCCCATCACTTCCAATCACTTGTGCTGCGAGCGCTGTGAACGCCTCAATTCCTCCTCACTCTTCATTCTTCCAATTTATTTTTTGCCTTCCTTCCAGCCTGGAAAATGGATTTCTGTCCATTTCACTGTCTCAGAAAGTGTCGGCACCATGGTGCCAACAGAGACTTTTAAAATAAAGACAGCTATTTCCCTCTGACTGAAGGAGAGCAACGCAGACTCAAAGCCATGTTTCTGTCTTGCCTCAGGTCTGGGGAAGCTTCGCTTTACAAAAAGAAAAGCAATATTGAGTGAGATCATCCTTGATCGTCTCTATTAATGCCTGGGAAGAATTAGCAGCAGCCTTATATTACACACATACATCTTCCGTAAGAAAAGATTTTAGGCTTTCTGTCTTATTCTCAGCTTTTAATAGAGACTTGACTTGTCTCCTTGGACACATCATCAGCACAGGTGGCAGAATTAGTGCCGTGCTTTGTCCAGACATTCCTCGGGAGAGAAATTACAGCCCCTACAAGTAGTCAGGGGTTTGGAGTCAGCATTATGTAAATAAATGCTTATTTCTAGGGAGATACCAACTGCTCTAAAGAAAATACAGTTGAAACAAAAGAGCAAGTTTGTGTTAAATAAACGTTGCTAATGAGTTCATGATGCTGATGAGTAGGGCTGAGGTCTAACGTGCCCATATGCTATCACGCTCCATGGTCAGTCCCATGTCAGTTGGTATGTGGACCCTGTCTCAGGGCAGAAGCCTCAAAACACCAGTGGGACACTGGAAGGAGGAGACACAGAGGCATGAGAGGAGATAAAACCCAGTGGAGGTTGGAGATGGTGAATGTGGCCACGCAGCTGTCCTGCCTCCGAGCCCGCGTGGCTCAGCAACCCCATTCACACCCACACTGGTGCAGGTGGTTGGAGTACCCAACCCCGGGGAGATGTTACAGACCTCGTACAGATCTTCCCTCGGGTCCCCTGCTTCCAAACTGAAGAGAAATTATGATGCAAAAATGGGTGAGGACCTCAGCTCTCAGGGAGGGAAACAAGTGACCAGGGGCGAGGAACGGCCGCGTGTCCTCACCCCACAGCACAGGTGGCGCCGGGAGCCTGGAGCTGACCCGGGACCCGCACTGCGGACCGACATGGAACCAGCCTGCCCTGGCCCCGGGGACTGGTGACAC
>NW_010318672.1:0-26757 GCF_000700745.2 Antrostomus carolinensis | reverse complement strand
CCAGGGCAGAGCAGAGGGGGAGGATCAGCAGGTCAGGTCTGTCTGTCCCATTTCCTACAGGCAGCAGCAGCACCACCACAATCCTGATAACATGCAGCAGGTTCTGAGCTGCTCTGAATCCCTGTTTTGGTCTCACTGTATATTCTGCCCATTACAGAGGGTTCCACCTTCACTGTAGACTTGAAGTCCGTGAGTGCTGTCATAGCGAGACATCTGAGGTGGAGGGCAGCCCCCCAAACTATCTTTCTCTATCTTCTTTGAGGGACTTTAGTCATTTTTTTGCCCACACAGCTGTCTGCCAGTGAAGCAGCTGTTCGTACGGCTTGGCATATCCACCTCCCCACCGAGCATCCTGGATCCTGCGGTTCTCAGTATATTGAGAACAGCAAAAAGGTGAAATATAAGGTTATTAAAAGCACATGGTGAAAAAAAGGAAAGGAAGGAAAAGGAAAAGGAAAAGGAAAAGGAAAAGGAAAAGGAAAAGGAAAAGGAAAAGGAAAAGGAAAAGGAAAAGGAAAAGGAAAAGGAAAAGGAAAAGGAAAAGGAAGCCAATACAACCTTCAGAGTCTAACCCTGAAACAGAGGACAGAAGCACTGCTGCACATTTCTTATCTATCTATATATTGATCTGTTGATCAGTCTATCCTTTCACCATTCAGCACAACTGGATGTTTCTTTACCTAATCATACTGCTCTATCTAACATGCTCTATCTAATCATACTGATTAGATAGAAAATCAGTTTGTATGATTATACCAGGAGGGTTTGAGGGCCTAATTATAAATTCAGATTACACATGAATATGTATTTGGAACGTTGCTATTGTTTGAGCACCTTCATTGCATAAAGGCATTACCTCAGTATTTATCGCTCCTCACTGCGGTCAAACTCAAAATGATCCCTCCCTCCCCTGTGAACACTAAATTTAATAGTTATTTAACTGTCAGTTGGTTGGTTAAACCAGTAGGAAGCAAATTTACTTGGAGAGAAGGAAAGCTGTGTTCTAGATACCCAGGATGATACTCAGCTGGGCTGCAGGATTAGGGATGTAGTTTTCCTTGCAAAGGTGCATTTGCACAGCATTAAAACAGTTCTCAAGAGTTTTATACCTATGAGTTTTTAAAAGAGTTTTTTTTTTAAATTGTATATTTTTTTAAAGTATCAAGTGTTGGGGAGAGGGAAGCATACATCATTGTTTTTGTTAAACTCTAAATTAATGCAATTGCCCACTGTACTTCATGATACCATTATGAGAGAAGCTCGGAAGTTGAGTAGAAATTCAGACCAGCAATTCATGGGAAATACAGAGAATGAATGAACTTGCATGACACAAATAAATAAATAAAATTCTCAGAAGCAAACCACTGCCTCATGTCTGTCTAGAAGGAAAGGTAAGAAGCATATAAAATCCTTCCTATCTGAAGTAGTGGAAAAATCTACCTTGAAATTAATTCGCCCTCATTCCATTCTGCCTTCAGCACCATCCAACATAATAAAACAAATTACAGTTGGGGAATGTTTATTTTTTGTTTATTACTTTACAGTAGTAGGAGCCAGATGCATGACTTCTCAGGCAGGGAAATCCATCACTAACTCTCTGCTCCCCGACTCAATGATGCTTATGTGCCTTCGCACAGCATTAAAGCTGAGCTCTACGATAATATAACACACGGGGCTGCCTCAAACTCCACGCATTTACAAGTTTTTTCAGTGTTACCTCAGGATGATTTTGTAGAGGATCTACGTTGTTAAAAAATGAGGAGAGCAAGACTTTTACCTCAGACTGATGGGATTTTGCAGGAGCTTTAAATTTAAACTCACATTCCCTCAGCACTTTTCACTGTGTAGGTGGTGGAGATACGTGGATTTATTTTTTTCCCCCCCTACAGGGCACGTAATACAGCTTTGGGCTGTATAATTATCTTCTTCAAGGAGTTAATCGCTGATCACAGTAGAAATAACTTCATGGGTCTTCTGAAATGAAAAAACACTGTACATTTTATCTCTAAAACCAAATACTCACAGCTGAAGCGGAATATTAATAGTTGATGGTTACGTACCCGTTTCTCTGGCCTGTTCTTACCTGTCTGCTCTAGATGTAAAAAGTATTTAAGGTTTAGTGCTGAATGACACCTCTCCCACCGCTGGAGTAGGAGGCACAAATATCAAGACCATAACACAAGGATGTGAACGATAGGCTCTAACAACTTTCCCAGGTTTTTTAATAATAAGCAGCTAAAAAAAGTTACAGCTAGTCTTGAGAGTCACGAGCCTGGCTCTTGCAACACTCCCTTTAAATATCTGCAGTTACTGATAGTTCAAGACTATGTGACAGCAGGTTGTGAAAGGAAACACAATCCATCTAAATTTACCAAGAAAAAATCTTTTTCAGGAAGGTATTTTGCATTAAGACGGGTGGGAGAACAAAAGTGTGGGAGACAAGGAGATATTCTTGCTGTTCAGAGAAGTTTCTACTCACCTCCACAAAGGAGAAACCCCGGCCTTCTGAGCTGAGTTTTCCTCTTTAAAATGACAGTGACACAGAGATGCACATCCCCCTGGAATACTTGCCCCACCTGGAATACTGCGTCCAGTTCTGGAGCCCCCAACATAAGAAAGACCTGGAGCAGTTAGAACAAGTCCAGAGGAGGCCACCAGGATGATGCGAGGGCTGGAGCAGCTCTGCTGTGAGGACAGGCTGAGAGAGTTGGGGCTGTTCAGCCTGGAGAAGAGAAGGCTCTGGGGAGATCTTATAGCGGCCTCCCAGTACCTGAAGGGGCTACAAGAAAGCTGGGGAGGGACTTTTCATAAGGGCAGTTAATGACAGAACAAGGGGAAATGGGTTTAAGCTGAAAGAGGGGAGGTTTAGATTAGATATTAGGAAGAAGTTTTTCACTGTGAGGGTGGTGAGACAGTGTCCCAGGTTGGCCAGAGAAGCTGTGGCTGCTCCTCCCTGGAAGTGTTCTCGGCCAGGCTGGATGAGGCTTTGAGCAACCTGGTCTAGTGGAAGGTGTCCCTGCTGCTGGCAGGGGGGTTGGGACTGGATGAGCTTTAAGGTCCCTTCCAACCCAAATCATTCTATAATTCTGTGATTCTATCCCACGCGCCCTGGCTCGGCATCCTGCCTTCTTTAAGCCCAGTACCACTGGTTCCAAAACCAACTGCACACCTCAGAAGTGCCCTTTCTCCTCTGTGACATGGGATCACATGAGCCATCGTAAGACTTTGGTGGACAGACAGTAATTTTGTAATTTTAAGAAACTTTAAACCAGTAAATGGGACAGCTATTGTGACTCTAGTCAACAGCTTAAAAACCCCTAAAGGTAACACTAACAGAGTGGAATCATTGCTTTATTTTTTTATTATTATTTTCATGTACATAAAGGCAAAATAACATCATGTCTTAAGAACCACTGTCATGATTCATCCAATTAAGCAGTCAGCAGCAGAATTACCAAGACATAAATAGAGCCTGTTATACATATTTATAAATATGACCCTGTCCCTGACAATCACAAGCTTTTCTTGATGGGAATGTTTACTGAAGCCTGCAGTCAAGAGGATACACTGCTGTAATCAAGATTAGCTAAAAAAAAAAATAAAAATAAAATTTAAAAAAGTATAAACTGACATCACACATGAAGTTCCAAGTGGATCTGGGTCTCCACTGCAAAACAAAGTATATTGGAGAATACAGACATTTTAAATCTCTGAATGATTTACAGTACCTGGGAAAGAAGCAAAGTTTGCTGCTACTTAGCTAGTAAGATTCTGTGCCATCATTCTTGCATCACTGCCAATACACTTAATATTGTACTTCTGTGTGAGGCCAAGAGGGAAACACAGACAAGTACTCCCCATTGCCAACAGCGCTCAACTTTCAGGGAGGAAGAAAATAAAAGTGAAATTCAGGGTTCTCCTTTCAAATAAAGTGTATTTCTCTGGTGTAACCCATGTCAACAAGAAAATAACCTACTGTTACTGAAGAAAAAGTAAAACTAAAGACAAAGTTGCAATTGATGCAGCAAAGAAACAAAACCAGACACAAACAAATAAGAAAAGCCCAAACCACATATGCTCCTGGTAGATGGACTAATTAAGTTCCAGGAGTGGAAGATTTTTCACTTGAGATAATCCATACTAGGCACTTGCTGACAATTTCTCATGCAGTTCCAGAGTTCTAACATCTCCATTAGCTTTGGCATTTTCTATAAGCACCTGCAGAGAAAAACAAGGAAAAAACGAGAATTTAATCATTTTATTGTTTATACTTTATTGACAATCTCAAATGAGTTTTGATTTTGATGCAGTTTCCTTACAAGATTAAGTAACCCATAAGCCCAGATAGGAAATATGCAATATTACCCATCAGCTTCCTTAAAACGTCAGGCACTTAAAATATCTCTCCATCTAGTGACTTGATAAACCTGCAAGTCACTTGCAATGCACTGCAAGAGCATAATTTGTCACTTGAGGCTGAGATCAAGTCTGACAAGTAAGTTACCTGCTGGCAATGAAACAAGCAGAGACAGATGAGACCCATCTCCCTGCTGACACACATTTGCCTCCTGCTAGTACTTTTGTATAAATCTAAATTTGACAAACAGGAGATTCTCTGCAGCTACTTAAAACAAAATTGCTAAGGTATCTTTTTGCCTCCCCTGTTTAAATTTAACCTTTCCTGATTTATTTTCCACACCTCCTATTTCCAGTTTTTCCACTAGTTAAAAAAAGCACCCGTGACAACCTAATGTTCGCTGATATTCATAAGTTTCTGGCACTTCTCTGGTCATCCAATCACATTATACATATTCAACAGGAAAACCATTAAGTGGGATCAAGCACATCTTCAGCTGTTGTTTTTACTGTACTCTTCGTGGAGAGTACAGATGATTTTGCAGAGGCAAGTGCAATGGGATCACACCACGATCATCCAAACTCATTAATTCTAGCTTTTTTACGAACCTGTGTGTCTGTGTATGGGTTTTTATCAACCCTGAGCCTGCCTGATGTGTTACACCTCTGACTGTACTTTCCTCCAGATCCAATGTTTCACCAGGGAAGAGCTGTTAATCTGGGCAAAAGAGCTCATCGTGCCGGTGGCAGCAAGTGAGGAGATGATTAGGAGAGAGCATTCGGGGTTGGAGTAGCGAAGTGATGCCAATTACCAGCCAAAATGAACCACTCACATGAAGGAGCTGTGTGGATCTGTGAGTTTGACCAAATTCATTTGTGCAGTACTACCAAAAGAAACTAATGGACCAGTTAGAACAAGTCCAGAGGAGGCCAACAGGATGATGATGCGAGGGCTGGAGCAGCTCTGCTGTGAGGACAGGCTGAGAGAGTTGGGGCTGTTCAGCCTGGAGAAGAGAAGGCCCCGGGGAGACCTTCTAGTGGCCTCCCAGTACCTGAAGGGGCTCCAGGAAGGCTGGGGAGGGACTTTTCCTAAGGGCAGTTAATGACAGAACAAGGGGAAATGGGTTTAAGCTGAAAGAGGGGAGGTTTAGATGAGATATTAGGAAGAAGTTCTTCACTGTGAGGGTGGTGAGCCAGTGTCCCAGGTTGGTCAGAGAAGTTGTGGCTGCTCCTCCCTGGAAGTGTTTAAGGCCAGGCTGGATGAGGCTTTGAGCAACGTGGTCCAGTGGAAGGTGTCCCTGCTGCTGGCAGGGGGGTTGGGACTGGATGAGCTTTAAGGTCCCTTCCAACCCAAACCATTCTGTGATTCTATGATTCTATAATGTACCCTGTACTGAAAATAACGTACCATTACAGAGACAATAAAAATCCTAAGTACAGGAAGTACAGCTCTCTACTGTTCAGATTTTTTTTGCACCAAGGATACCACTCTGTTCCAGCCAGGTTAAGGGGAATTAACAATTTTAGTGCATTAATGTATTTTGGTAAAATTCTGATAAAATGGTCCTCGTGTCTACTGAAGAGTCACCAGTGGAGTTCCTGCCTGTTTGGATTAGAGAGATTTTACTGTTTGTTTTTCATTAATACTGCAGGGAGGAATAGAGGACTTTCAAACAAACCGGATGCAATTTTGAAAACTGGGGTAGGTTTTGTCAGTATAGATTCCTTAAAACATTGCAACCTCTAGAGCAAGCGAGTCAGCACACCCCTCACCGCCCTCTCCACCCCACTTTCAAGTTGCAAGCACAATATTTAACATAAATAGACTGAATTTCTATATAAAACGGACTGCCTTACATCTATTAATTCACAATCATCTTTGGCATACAGATGTTGCAGGAGGTACCAGCGTGCCACTGACGCTATGGTTTCTGGATTCCCCGGTTGATACACCATTTTCCTCTCTTTCCAACATTCGACGAGTCTCCCTAGAATTATAACCAAAACATAAACCAAATTAAATGCAACCCACTAGGCTGCATGTAACACAGCAGTATCCCAGAGCAGGCAGCAAGGATCAGGGGTAACAAGGGAAGGTCCTTATTTCCATTCCACCCAAAAAAGTGAGGGAGCAGAGCTGTACCTTCCTTTGTTTCCCATGTAGTTGCCTCTAGAATGCTAAGGAACACTGCCACCGTTGTTATGCTTAATATATTACCCTCAGGTTAGTGCTTTACCTAGCAAGTAACCCAAATTAGATTGTCATAGCAGATTTTATGACTGCTACAATAACATGACAAACATCACACTGTCAGCACAACCTCCAACTTCAGTATGTGATCAGCTGAAAAAAAAGACAGCAGGTATTCTGCTGTTTAAGAGCTATGAAATAAATCCTTTGGACGACAGGGCACCTGAGAGAAGCAGGTGGTTCAATAAACCTTAATAATCCTGATAGAATTTAATATTGTACAGAAACATATTTAATCCAGGCGCTCACAAGAGGTATCGCAGTTCCTGCAAACACAGAGGCAAGATGTGAAATTCCAGAAGAGAAGGAAATTGGAACAGAAATTACTACACAAAGTCTAAAATTCCATGTGGCTGATACCACCTTCCAACACCACCCACTGATACCTAACCAGCACATTTTCAAATTCACTGTGCTAGAAGAAACCTGGTAAAAACTGGCAATAAAGTTTAGGGATGTCATATTCATTCATGGGTGCTCCATCAGCTTCGGCTCTTGCTTCAAGAATTCTGTCCTTTACAAGCAATGTGATTTTCCAGCACATTGTGATGATCTAACAGGCTGCTGAGAGGTTACATCTTGTTTTTTCTGTCCTATTTTTAGTTAAGATTAATTTCTTGTTTCAGGATTTTGAAACAACTAGTCAGATCAATTAGATCTTGTGATATAACTTACGGTTCACCTAAGTTAATACCTGAAATTGTAATAAGATTGATTTTAATTGATTAATTAAGTTTTCGGCCCAATTTTGTTAGAATTGACAACCATCAAAATCCCATCAGGCTGCCTGTCACCTTCTCAAAAGCCCACAGAGAAAGCAAGCCAGCTTGTTAGAGTAATCTATAAAAACAGGTGAAACTATTGAACAAAACCATCAAGAATGTTTTAATTTTCCACAGTTTAAACAAAAATACTGTAAAAGACAAACTAGACTGAATAACCAAACTCACAAAGTAGGAGGCTTCCAAGCCCCCTCCTCCAGACCTTCCTCCCCTTCCTCCAAAAGCCACAATGAGGACCTGGTTGTTGGGGAATGTAGGCAAATTTTGACTGTGAGGACAATTTAGGATTAAAATGAATCCCAGCAGTAGATAGGGTAGGGAGATCTGTTTCTACAGTGCCATGTAACAAGATCTTTGAGAGATGCATAGCCTTCCTGATTAATTTATTTAGGTAACATGCTATTAAAATAGAAGTTGTCTTACATCTGTTTTTCTCTAGGTATGAAGGTCATTTTTTAATTTTTTTTTTTGAGAAAAAGAAGAATATTCTGCTGCTTCTGGTTCCCCACACTGCTAACCCCTTCCACATCTCCCTTTAACTGCCACGCTACTTCAAGAATTGATCCCTGTTTTCAATAGTTCTTGGAGTTAGATCTGTGGATAATGTCTGCTTGTACTTTTAGACAGTGTGTTCCACTTAAACTCAAAGAGATCAGGCATACCTCGCTCCCATTTTGCGATGATACTGCAGCAGTGCTTGTAGGAGAGCTGCCAGGGGGCAAGAAGAAAGTTTCAAAGCTTCAGTTGTTGCCTCCTGAACCAAGGATGGCCAGTGCTCATCTGAGACATTAGCCTATGATAAGGGGAAAATAAAAAAGAAAAAAGAAAGGGTTTTATTGTAGTGTGCAGTGTAAATCAGGTTTTGTTTGTGGCTCCCCAAAGAGTAGGTTTATTTCAAGCTGTTCTGAGTTATATAAAATATTTGGCATGTTAGAAAGATATTTCTTTAAAACAAACAAACAAACCCCACCAACAAACAGTGGTTAGAAGAGCCTGGAAAAGTCACATTAAATATTCTAGGAACAGTCTTGCGAGCATTCCATCATTTATGCAAAGAATCTTTTTATTTTCTTCAACATATGTTTTAGTAAAGCTTGTTTTAATCACAAACCCTTGTTTGCTCCTGCAAATTTCCATTCCATGTACAATATTATTCTAGAATATAGAATTTATCCCCAGAGAGACTACGTATTTTACCGTAAGTAAAAACCAAGTCCAGGATGGTAATTACCTAATAGAGCAACTATTGAGCAAATCCCTATATCTTCTGGCTTAAGAAAAAATCTCATTATCCCCATTGTGTCTGGACAGCATTCAAATTACTGCACTTGAAGGCATGCCCAAATTTTAATTTGGACAGATAATTGGGAGACAAGCAATTTTCAAACACAGCTTTCTTGGATCTGAGCAAGGTTTTCACCAGGCTTTTGCACATTTCATTAAGCCTGTGCAGATCAGAGAGGGCGAACAGAAATCCACTGATCAGCTGCTCTGCTCATGCAAAAAGCAGAGATGAGATAATCAGTTTTGTACTAATTACGTTTTTATACAAAATATTGCATATCCTCAGGCAATTTGGGCCAGCATTTGAAGAAGTGGTATTAATTAAATTAGAGGATACCTTGTGACCTGTGGAGACATTTAGGAGCAACAGGTAACAGGGAGCAGACCACTAGAAAACAGACAGAAGAATTATGGGAGGAAAAATCCTGTCACTTAACAAATTCTGCCATTTCAAGCATATGGCTTGTGAGAAAGGAACTTGTCTACGCTGAGGGGGACTCTCTTTTCCCACCAGAAGCAACAGCTTTGGAGATTTATCCTTGGTAAAACTGACTGCCTTTTCTTATATAAGCACTGAGGATAGACAGACAGGGTTTGCCTGATTTTGATTATGGTTGTTAGCTTGGTTATCAGTTAAAATACATGAAAAAGTGTTAGCCAAGATCATGGCAGTATCTACCTTTTACATCAGGCTTTAAAGAAGTCTGGCAGTACACTTCAAGTTTCTAGAGTGACAATGCTTAAAGAGAATAGAGATTTGCCAAGAATTTGAGTTATGTTCACCTGGCCCCTCAGTGCAAAGAGTAGAATAATTTTCTTTACACCACAAAGTACACTTCCCTTAGACTGTTTTTATACTTCAAGGCAAGGCACCATATCTAGAAATGACCATATAGCATAAAGTTACTTAAAACTTGACTGGAGTCTCCAGGCACCAGCGCAGGAAATATGTTTATTAAGGCAACTTGTCTGAACAACAGGACAGAGACTTGAAGGGTATGTTAATTTGGATGATCAAACTGACTCTGCTATGAGAGAAATAAGCCTCATTGAACAAGTTAACCTCTTCATGTAGACAGTGGTTCTATGTGATTATTTCACAGCAACCTCTCTTACAAAAAGACATTCTAAAAACAGTCAGCTGCCCCTCGCAGTCTCATTTTATTCTCTAGTTGTCACTCATAAAATGCAAAGTCATTCAAACAAGGGCTTCATTTACAGGCTGTGGAAGCCCTACATCCCATGAACTTCTGTTAAATCATGCAGTTATGTAATCTGGATTATCCTACCATGCAGATTTCCAGGGCGAGCATAGCTAGCCTGAGCAGACTGGATAGCTTCCCGTTCCAGCTGCCCTGCTGTGACGCCAACTGCAGACTCTTTCTGTAACACATCTCTGCTCCAACCATCATCCTTTGAGACTGATATACTTTTGCCAGCCACTGAAAAATAAAACATCCAACAAAATCAGTTATGGAGACACCAAAACACACATCCACTAGGTAATATCATTTAGTTCAATTTAGGAGAGTACCACAGAATCCTATCAGCTAAAACACCACCACCCACCCAGCCCTCCTTCCAACAACATATTGCGCAGTCCTGTAGGCAAACACAGTCTGCTGCAGAGCTGGCAGCACACCTCACTACGGTAACTCCTTCTGGAGGTCCCTTGAACACCCATGGGCAACTCTTCTGACAGCTGTCTTCATCTGGAGATTGCTCACAGGTGAATAAGTAACACCACTGGCTTTGTGAAAGTCATCCTTCAGACTAGATGAGCATTGTGTGGTGCCTCATTTGTCTGTCAAAGTTCTGTAGAGATGATGAGATTAATTTTTTCCTCTGGAACAAAAGTGATTTCAGCCTATCTGAGTAAAGACAGGAACATGAAAGACATTACAGTGTGAGCTCAAATAATGGGTGTAGACTTGAGCTACACAGTTTCTGACCCAGTAGTCATGCTAGGGGAGCTAGATAGGGCTAAGGAAGTAAACACTGTGCAGATCTGTGCAGAATTTGATGCTCTAGCTGCCTGCTCCAACAGCACAAGACATCCTGGATTTGTTAATGCAGAGAAGGAAAAGGATTCTAACTCCTCCCTCTTTAATTCTGTAGTCAGGTCACATTTTCTGAAGCAGACACAGCCACAAGTTGGCAAATCCCTGACATGTACATGATATCCATCAAGACACATAAGTCACATTTAGAAATTCTTTGCTGGATCACCAAGCAAACGAAGCAACTTCTTAAAAAACCAATTCCCTTGCTTTTAAGCAAAGGTCCTTAGACTTTTGCTAGCTAAAGGCTGCCTGCTGTTAGAAGGGGCAAAACTATTCACCCTCTTTAATGCAGAGAAGTTACTTATCATTGAGAAGAAGAGACATGCTAGGAAGTATTTATTAGCACTAGTGAGATTGTGCATCCCTGACATCAAGCTGCAGGACTGCTTTGTAAAGTAAAACATCCATTCCTGAGCAGAAAAAACCTTTCCTTGGCCTCAGTTCTTTGCAGCTGAAGATACCTAGCAGTCAAGATGTGAAGGAGAAGAGAACCCTCATGCAAAAGCACAACAGCAGATCTGCCAGACCAGCTTTTCTCTATTTTCCTGGTAAGCCACAGCACAAAAAGTAGAATGGCCATGGGAACAGTATTTCAGTAGCAATCCTAAATCCTGCAAAACAACCATGTAGACAAAAGCTAAAAACTTAAGCAAAAAAATAAAGTGAAGGCCTCTCTAACTTAGTAAAACTGTAAGGCATCATGATGGATACTTGTAAGACAAATAATTTCTCCAACTCTTAGGAAGTCTAGAGCCAGAAACATAAAAGCATAGATTTATCCATTAGGAACAGACGTAGCAGCCAGGCTTTTTCAGAATGCTATCCAAGCCCTGAAAATATCTTCTTTAATTGAAGACTGAAAAGACCTTCCTCCAGGGTATCTTATCTGTGGCCTGGATTTAAAAAAAAAAACAAACAAAAAACCACAAAACAAAACACAACAAAAAACCCCAACCCTTCCCCCACCAAAACACAGACACTTTTCAGTTCACTACTTCACCCTGCTTGTAAATAAGATGACACTTCGCTGTGCAAGGGATGCTTGAAGAATGTATAAGCTCTAAATCCATTTTCAAAGTATTTTACTAAAATAGAGGA
This sequence comes from Antrostomus carolinensis, assembly GCF_000700745.2. Classification (NCBI taxonomy): domain Eukaryota; kingdom Metazoa; phylum Chordata; class Aves; order Caprimulgiformes; family Caprimulgidae; genus Antrostomus; species Antrostomus carolinensis. The sequence continues at coordinate 14,923 of NW_010318672.1, read as the reverse complement.
TACAATCAGATCTTGCATGCCCTCGTGCCGTGATTGAGCCGTTACATATATTTATACTTATCAGAAGACAGCGTGTTTTAAACTGATTGGTGTTTTTAACATTGTGTTACAGGCTCATTGGTCTACATTTCACACTGGGCACACACAGATTGGTCAGTATTAAAAACCCCCCTTTAAACATCTACCTCCCCTTACTACATCAGTCCCCACTACACAAGAACAATAGTTCCCCTTCAACAGGATGGCTGCATAGCCTCCCAATCCTGTTAAGGACAGAAGGTCAGCACAACCCGCTCCTTCTAAAGTTCTTATCTTATTCTTCCCAAGGCCTGTAGCCGACAAGCTCCAGCACATCTCCCTCAATTAATTTAGCAGTGCTAGGAGTTTTGCTGAGATCAGCCAAATACTGTCCCACACCCTTGTATTTTGCAAATCCAATATGAACAAGTTCTGCAGTTCAGAAAGATGAAGTCTCACAAGCTGAAGAGAAATGGATCACAAAATGCACCTTTACACAAGTGATATTCATATGTTCCAGCAGGGAAGAGAATCTGCAGCCTTATAATAAATAAGATAATGATCTCTACAGCAGCCTTGCACTGATCTTCTAAGACTGAAACCAACTTTCATGAATCTTACCACAAACAGGGTTCTATTTGTTCAACAGGTAGAGGGAGCACCATAAATCCTGCAGCTACATAAAGGACTCTTGAAGTTCATGGGATTTTTCTAAACAACGTGCTGCTAACATTGGTAAAGGAGGATAATAGCTGTAACTAACAGCAACGGTTAGGAAACAAATAAATAAATAAGCTGCATCACCAGAAAGATCTCTTGGCATGTGTGAGACAGACTTGTCAGACTGTCTCAGAAGCAGCATATGAAGCAAGTTATAGCACCTTCGTATTAACTAAAAACGGTCTCTCGTGATGCTGTGGAAAGGAGTGAGTGAACACTCACTGGGAGTGATTTCTCTTCCCTGCAGACTCAACTTACTCAAAAGAACAGTGACACCTGATGCCCAGAGGTTAGAGAAAGAGACTTATTCAGGCTTTCAGACCCTGAATAAGGAATTGTACATTACTACATCAGGAAATCATTTACTTCCATCTATTCCTATGGGTTATGAAATATTCCACCTGTTTCTGCTCACACGCCAAGTCACAGGTCCCTAAAGACACAGGTGCCAAGGGTTTGTCTCAAGTTTGTAATTCTCCTGCCTCCATGTCTGCTCGCTCTTACAAACAGTCCTTATTATTTCAGTTATTCAAGAAAATTAATATAATGTTACAACTTTATAAAGAACTGAATATAAGCTGTTTTTTTCTGTCACTGGCTGTTGGCAGACAAATAATAGCAAACACTGAAACAAACTCTCACCCACTTCCAGTGCATACTCTGCTGAGAGCAGCACACCGAAGTCAGGGAGAGAAGCCACACTTACTTGCCAGGCTGCAACTGAGGTGGAGCTGCTCATGACTGTCTTGCGAAGCTCCTCCAGGATGGTGTCTGGAAGTTCTTTGTGAGACTGCAACAGCTGCTTACACTGAACTTGTCTCAGAAGCAAAAACAGAGCTGGGTGCTCAGGGCAGCTTTTTAAACCCTAAAACCAAAACAAGGCTCAACGTGATACCAGAATTATCACCTCCAAATATCAGAAGATACTTTTTATTTTTCCATTTTGGTCTTTATAGAAAAGAGCACTGAAATCATTCTCAGGATGCTTGTTACACAGCATTTTCCTCCTACCCTGCACAAGGGAGTGGTCCAGGAATTGACACATGAAAATAGGTAACATTTCTTCTGTCCTCAAAATAGATTTGAAGTTTATCCTAAATCTTTTACCTGTCCTACCCTTAGGGGTTTCTGAAAGATAAGATAGGTAAATGGCAGACCTCTAGTTCTCCTTTGGTTTCGAAATTATTAAAAGTTTTGGGCTAATGGAGGCAAAAACCTACCCTGTGGTTAAGTGACCTCGTGTATGTTCCAAGCAATTTCAGTTCTGCCAGCTAAGGTGCTTTATGCTCATTGGAACAGAAGCACTTTGCACTAAACACCTATATACAGGTATCTATAGATACCTACAGACTATTTTTTTGGGGGACAAACTCATGCAAAAAAGCAAGGACAGAAAACTAGTTATCTGTTGCTTTATGCTCAGGTGAAGCAGGTGAAGCTTCTGCAAGTCACAGGACATGTTATTTTACCTGTTCAAAGAATATTTTTGTTCTAAGAAACAACACTTGTACTTTACACCCATTTTTTAAAAAACGAAATATGCTGTCTCTGAGTCCTGATCAAGCTGCTGCTTTGTGAAGAACCCACAGACCTGCAGAGACTTTCTGAAATGTAATAAAAGCTGCAAGTATTTGCTGCAATTTTCCCCATTAAAAAGTGTGGAATTATGTTGTCTGTCTCACACTGAACAACCACAGTGCCTGACTCTCCATCCCCAGTTATACTGCTTTCTGAGGATCCTGGGGTCCAAAACTGTCAATGAGAGTTTGTGATACCAGAGAATGTTACTCTTGTTTCTTGACAAACTGCAGACGCTGACTGTTCTCTCCCCAAGCTATTTAACTAAAAAAAGAAATCAAAAACCCAACATAACCTTCCCCCATGCCCAGATACCACCTCGTATGTCTGGAAATCTCTGATCTTTGTTAATGTAAGACAGGTCAGTAGACATGCTGGTCCGAAAAGGAAATGACCTCCTACCCCCAAGCAAACAAAGAGACAAGAAAGTACTAACCCCTAAAAAACCAGCATATTCACTGACCTGGTTTGTTTTGGTTTGTTTGTTTTTTAAAGCCTCTTCCATGTTAATATGGAAATGCCATGAGCAAGGAGCACATTTGCATGGGATCAGCCTTTTTCCTTCCATCTGGGATGTGGGCTGCTGATTCCAATTAGTTCTTTGCTTATCTTTTGCCAAGTCTACTGGTCATGAACACATGAAACACACACTTGAGGCTTGTTAACACACCACTCCCCTACCCTGGCTGTGTTGCCTCAAGACTTTTCTTTTTAATAATTAAACTTGTAGCATCCACTTTTGGCTCTGAAATGGAGTACCAACAGAAAAGAGCAGCAGACATTTAAGTCCCCGACAAGTCTCCTACCTAGACTTCTTGCCTTAGATTTCTGTAACATTTTGTGCAATACCAGGTTAATGAATAAAGGTAGGAAGGGCAGACTTAGCTTTGTCATGTTATACACTGCTTATTTCAACTATCAATAGAGTTTTGGTATTGCAAATACAGTAAGTATCTTGAGGACAGGGGGAAAATGCTTGCAACTATTGCATCTTGTAGCTCTGATGGATCAGACAGTTGCTAATTCAAAGATTACCTTTTTGTAAAATGCACACAAATCATGATTTCTATACAATTCTACCACAATCTGCCAATATGATACCATCATACCTTGGTACAAAGAGCTTCAGCTTCTGAGAGTTTACCAGTCTCCTCTAGACTTGTAATAGTTTGACATAGACACCAGTCTTCAAGAGTCTGGATATAATTATGTGGAAGGTTATTTTCTCCAGCTGCAAAAACAGATAAAACACTTACCCACATTCCTGTATGTGCTGTAGTGTCTAGTAAGGCAGAACTTTTGGAGTATCAACCTGACATGACTACTTTCATTAACAGCAACATTTAAGAGATGGTAAAATTAAAAACAAGAGGAGGAGAAAAAAAAAAAGAATATGTTGTTTGAGCTAATGGTTTGAGAACAATCAATCAAACATGGAATTTTAATTCCAGTTTTCAAAACACTACGGACGTTGAGTAAGACTGAGGCTGAGGGTACCCATCTACTGTAAAAATCACAAAACTTGAGTACTTCAGCCTTTCCTTGGAAGCAGTGTTCCTGTGCTCTAATACATCCATCCTTCCTTTTAGGCATCAGAGTCCACTATTTTAAAAAAGCATTTGAGGCTTTGGAGGGGAAAGCAAGCTGTGATTAAGTAATTAACCCTAGCTGTGCATTAGGATTTACCATTTTTATGTGATAAAATACAGTTACAGCTCAAACCACTACTGAGCAATTCTCAGCTTATTTGCAAGCTTCTGAAATTCATCAGAGTACTGCAAGCTTAGAGCATTTCAATTCTATGTTATTTTTTTTAAACTAGAAAACTTGTATAGCTTACTTTTGGCTGAAACTGTAGATACAAGTGTCATCTCCAGACCCGTTCGCTTTGGCTGAGTGTTGTTGAGACAGACAACAGTGTTTTCAGCATGACAGGCTGCCATTAGCACTGCCCAGGCAGCAGGATTATCTAGAAAAGAATGGTTAAAGGCAATTCATGCCCATTCTAAATATGCTGCTAGTTAATTTAGACTGGTCTTTACCAGATTAAGCATAAAAACAATGACATCAATGGAACTACACATGGTAAATCAGAGATATCAAGAACAAGGTAAGTAAGTAATTAAATTAGACCCTTACATCAGCTCAGCCAAGGCAGTTGAAAACTATTTGCCTCTAACTCATTAGATTCTTCAAATTATAAAATGAAGATGCTGTTTCTAAAGCCAACTAATATATTTTTCACTGGTGTGCTAACCAAAGCTCCCAGTTCACTTCTGGCTACACAGATGAAATGTGACTATCACTTAGTGCTGCGTAACAGTGGCATCAAAAATCCCACGATGCCATCCACAGCTTTCAGTCACACAGACTCAGTCTTGTCTAGCCACTAGCATGGAAGTTATGGTGATTTCACCCATGTAAATTTTCATCCCAAAGATAATGAATTTTGCCAGCAAAACGACAGAAAGCTTGAAGATCTAACAAAGTAAAACATAAAGTGTGGCGGTTTTGAATAGCAGCCATAGTCTTGTGTGTACCTGTAGGAAAGGAATTTAAATTTTTAACTTGCAGACAAACTAATGCAACAGAGCAAAATCACTGCAGAAGAAATAACGTTTTGGTATTTCACTATCAAGTGTAAATTAGCACTTGAAAACCCCACTTGCACTTCACACGTTCAATGAAGATCACAGTTTACAAATAGGTGAACAGTTGCCTATTGTTTATAACCAGCACATGGTATAAGAACATTTCCAATTCAATACAAATTCTCAAGCTAGATGACTACATCTCTTCTGCCTGGTGTTTCACACTGACTCTGAGGGCACATGTGTTTTTCTTTTTTGTCTAATATATTAAATATTTATCTCTTCTCATGCTGAGGGATTAACAAATTGCCCAAGTTTTCAGACCATACCTTAAAAATCAGTGATTTTTTTCTTCTTGTCTGGTTTAATTCTCCATATCTAAACTTGGAATCACAGTTAAATTTTCAACTCTAAGCATTCTCCCCAAAACACATCGAGAGACAACCAGAAACAAAAAAACAAGCCAAGAAAAGTAGATCTTTTTCGTTAGCACAATAATTTTGTTTCTGAAGGGTAAAAAAAAAATCACTACTGTGTTTGAGAACAAGAGTAACCTGGACAGAGGTGGATTGCCTTCTGAATATTTTTCAGAGGATTGTTTTTCTCATCTTCTAGCATGTGACATCCTGCTGCCAACTGATTAACTGCAATATTCAGCAGAACCTCCTATAAAACAGAACATAGAAGTGACTTTAACACCTTAATTTAAGTGATCAGATGGAATTAACTTTAGGATTGTTTATGGAATTATAAAGTCTGCATTTTAAGAGAGCCAAACCTTTCCATGGTTTACATCACGTGCATATGCGACGCCTCCTGCCACAGCTCCGCCCTGCAAGATTAAATAAAGGAATAATTGATTTGGTCATATGACTGATTAATTAAGAGATTTTATACAAAATATAATGCCAAGATCTTTTTATCTTTGTTAATCAGAAATACCAAGTTTGCACAATGAGATCTTTTCCTTTCCTACAGCACAATCTCTTCATGAAGAATTAAGAGGGAGGCATTCAAGATCAGAGTTTGTCCATACGTTGTGTTTCTAATTTTAGCCCCATATAGAAAGGAGTTTGTTTTTGGCTGCTATTTCTGTTTACAGAATTGACATAACTTAAGACAAAGAGCACTTGTTTGGAGAAGAGCTAATAATAAGCATAAACACAACAAGGAAATACTGGCTAATACAAAAAGTGAAATTCACTAGATCAACCAAATTCAACATACCTAAGTCCTAATATATATTTCTATACACACATACAGATGTATAAAACTAAAAAAAAAAAAAAAAAGAGCAAAAAAAAAGCATAGTAGTCTTTTCTTGTTGGAATAATTCTAGCAGATTTTTCCTGTAAGTTTACTTCAAGGAGATAAAAAATTGCCACCTCATAAAAGATGCAGATAATTGGATATGTAATTTCAGTACGTACCTGTGCATTGCTCCATATGTATTTGTCTATGTAAGCCTTAAATTTTCACATTAACTAGTGAATGTCCACGTACTGAAGGTGTGGGGGGGTCTTTTTTTTTTAGTTAAGAAACAACACAGACTACTCAGGATGTAAACAGCACACACATATTACAGCAATACACTTACTTTTGCCTTTTGTGATGCACACAGTGGAAGAAGTCGAGACAAAAGAGACCAGAGGGCAGGATTATCAGGGTTACTGGGAAAAGAACAAGGATACAGGCTTAGATACAAACCTGGTCTTCCATGGCTCGGTAGGCAGTTGCTATAAATCCCAAATGGATCTTTTTGTATTAAGAAAACAACCCAGTGCAGTTGAAAATAGACATAGGTAGTAATTTAAAACAAACAAAGCAATGCTGAAGTTATACTGATGGCTAAAGAAAAAAAAAATGTACAATATACAGATCAATATTCATGGGAGGAAAACAAATAAACTCTAGGGCTACAGGTCTTGTCCTCAGAGTGTGAAGAACAAGGAATTTTAATTGCAGTTGAAGAAAAACAATTTGCATAAAGAATTGTCTCCAAAAATGCTCTGACAGAGGATAAAGTGTGTCTTGCTTAAAGGCACTGACTGAAGTTCCCCCTTTCTAAAACACCAAAGCTAAACAAAACACAGTTAAACACACACATTTAGCTAATGGAATGAACAGCTTCACATGCTCCTAGATATTAAATAAAAGCCCTAGAGACTTTTCTATGTTGAAGGTTCTCCTACATATGATGAAAAATAATTTCATAGAACAGTGGAACTGATCTAACTACCAAAGAAGCCACCAAAACAAAACAAGAAAACCCCAAACAAGCCACGAAATTTCTGTCATTTGATCCCATAAATCAGAAAGCAAGCTTCTCTCAGCTGATGCTACAACTTTAAGTGAGGTCTTCACACTTGCAAAACATTTTTTTTCCCCCAGAAGAATGCTTTAAGTGAACAGAGGCTTGCTTACTATTCAATGTAATCAAAGCAACACATTCACAAGACAATCTGAAGAAAGACAAAATACATACCTATGTATTGCTTTGGAGACTTCTCTCTGGGCTGCCACACTTCTACCTTGCAATGCATAAACAGCAGATGCAATAAGGCACCTGTCATAAATCTCATCTTTGGCTTTTTCATGCTTCAGTAATTCTTTTAGGGCTGCCGTTGCAAGTGTAGCATCCTGCTTTACCAGTCCGAGTGTGCACAAAGCCTTCAGACTTTCTATAGTAGGTTCCTTCAAGGAGCTGTTGAATCAGAGGGAGGGAAGGAGACACTATTTTGGAGCATAAATTAAACTCACTGTTAACATCACAGTATTTGTTCCTTCTGAGTCCTCATGCACCTTATGTATCATGTATGGTATACAGTGATAACAGCTTCTCACTGTGGGATCATGGATCAAGCTAGATCAGCATCCTTGAGGTCTCAGGATAAGGAAAACAGCAGTGGTTATGTGGAATTTCAGCACTCAAGCTTGTAATGTATCACTACTTGGAAAGACTGTGACACATTAATTGTCCTTCAGCAGCAGCCATAGCACGAATGGGAAGAGACAATGTGTAATACTGACGACAATTTCCTTTACTTGAAGACATTTGTACTGTTAACTGGTGTCAAACTGAGCTGTAGTCGGCCTATTTACAGCTCTGCAACAGAAATCCAGGAACTAACAAGCCAGAAATGAGCCTTCTGCACAGAACCCCTCTTTCTGAGAACAGGGATGTTCTGAGAAATTATGCTTTGTTTACATCAAGATTTGTTCCAACATAAGGCAGTCTGAGCATGCTTCCCATCACCTGTTACTTTTAGTACTGCTAGGAGTTGCACTGCTCCATTCTATTCACTATGAGAGTTTCACCTCCTATCAATAGTATTCCAAGCTATAGTGAGACCTCCTAGATACAGTTACTGATTGATCTCAGCAAATTTTTCTAATATATGTGGAGAACTCTTAACTAAATTAATCCCCTGATCTTCAGCCCAAGTGAGAATAAACAATGAGCTCAGTAAAAACAACCAAAATCAAAAACAGTGCATGGCAAAGGTAATTTGGATTTATTTCACTGTAATGTCCTAAATATAACTACAGAATCAAGTGCTGCTCACTTTCATTTATCAGGTGACTACAGGGTCGTAATCAAGGTTTTAAAGATTATTTTTGCCTTCAAAAAAAAAAGACAGGAATGTAAACTTCTATGTTTTGTTTTCAGTACCTAGCCAAGAAAAAATTCTAAGAGCTGTTAAACAAACTTGAATAGTCAGCACCAGATTATCAGGGGCAAAGGCCCTGCCCTTTGACAAGCAAGAAGTGGGATTCTATCAAATTAGCTATAAAGACACACTCATGGCTAAAAATCTCTGTACCAAGCTGGCCATGAGAAAAGAAGAAAGGCAGCTTCTTGTTCAAGGTGCTACTCAGGCCCTTTAAGTCACCTAGCATGAATTCTAGTCAATAAAGACATCTGTCTGTTGGACTAGAATGCACCATTTTTGTTCTTAATACTAAAATCCACTGTATCCCTTTGCAGCACTGTGCTTCCAATTCAGATCTAGACATAGCCACTGTGGTGTCACTTTCCTAAACAATTTACTATTTTCTTTCTTTAAACTCAAACTAACCTAATCTAGAAAACTCTTGTTGTTGATGTTTATGACAAAATTAGAAGTCTGCAGTGATTAATAGGATGTAGGAAATCCCCCTAGTTCCTAGCTAATTAATCATCAGGTACTCAGGATTTAGAGTGTACTAGTCATGGACCTTCACTATTTCAGTAATTTCAGGAGTCTGCTGGCAAGACAGAGGCTGTACAGCCACTACTGGAGCTCTCTATTGACAGAGAGTTGATCGTGAGAGGCTGAGATGTTATCTCTTAATCCATAGCTACCAGGAGACTAACAATGATGTGTGGGCTTTTAGTCTCCACAGCTCTGAAAAAAAAAAAAGGCATTCATGACTTAAGTGAACAAATGATACAGATCTGTTTGTTTTTCGGGGAAGCTGCAAGATTGTCCTTGTCTGTGAGGCTTGGAACACAATTGTTCTGGAGATTTTTGACTATTTAAACTGTCATCTAGGTTTCTTACAGCTGAAGAGCAAAAATATTGCTTAGGACAACAACAGAGTAATACTATCTTAAAACAGAAACCTATTAAAACTAGAATTTAAATATATTAGACATCCAAACCACTCAGCCCACTAACTCTTCCACTCCACACTGCTTTAAGAATATGGAAGAAGACACAGGCCATAAAATAGAAGATGTATCACATGAATAAGCTTAACAGATCACTGCATCGACTCCCACTTTTACACTGCAACATGAAAAGAAAATACCCACCTGAGATCCCCCAAAAGTAAATCTGAGGACTGAGTGGTACAATAAAACATCATATACTGATTAATATTCCCTCCACTCACCATTTAAACAGCAGTGTCTTTGCAGCATCCACTTTGTTCTGCTTATACTCTATTATTGCCAATGCAGTCAGGATATGTGCTTTATCTTCTTCAGACCCAGCAACAGACAAGGCTTTTTCATAGGCTGGTAAAAATTCAAGACTCAGAATTGAAGTAGGAGAAAAAAATACAATGTCTACAAAGCCTCTAGAAAGACATGATATTAGAACACACACAGGGGCGCTTTGGTTTCAGGTTCACTATATTTTCGCACCTCAATTCATAGGCAGAAGACAAAAAAAAGTTGACTAAGGCTTTGGTAGTAACTGTGTGTTAGGAAACACCAGATTTACAGGGCTGTTTAAGGAGCCTAGGAGGTGTTTAATATGTAGCAAGTGGAAATAGAGCTGAAAAACAGAATTGGGATATCCAGAAAAAGCCTGAAAGAACACAGTATGAATACTCCCTGTGATAATTCATTTATGAAGTAGCACTTCAGATGTGCACACATGACTCGGATTAAAAACAAAGAGTTATTTAAAATGCTGAGGTGGCTGCTGCTTTGCAAGTGCTTACCGTATATGCTGACAATTCAGTATACCTTTCTGTGAAGTCTCAACAGTGCAGAAATCCACACTACAGCACTTACACTGATTGCTAAAGTGCTTTGAACAACACATTAATCTCCTACCCAGAACTGATTTTCTCCAGGAAAGCCATTTGAGAAGGGAAGCTAACAGAACAATAGCTTAATGGACAAGAATTAAACACTTGAAGAAATGCAGCTTCCCTTTGCACATTTGAATAGTTCTAGCTCCCTGCTTGAACAGCCTAATGATTAAAATAGTTGTGGAATTTGTACTCATGCATTAGGACTGAAAGAGTGAAATAAACTTAACTATAGCTAGGTTGGTCAGACAAACAAATTTTGGTAATCTCAAGAGAAGTGTCCCATAATGCTTTGAATTAGGCAGATGCTTACCTTTGATACTTTCTTGAAAGAGTCCTTTCTTGAAGTAGGCTAATGCTATCCCCACAATGCCATCAAACTCAGTCAGGGGCGTTGATGTGTAAACCTCGATGGCCTTATCACACTCACCAAGGGCACTGTCAAAACAAAAACAGTCACTGGTATGAAGGATGTAGCAACAGCTGCTGTGATTCAGACAAGCTGTCCTTGCAGACCAGTATACCCTCTTTTCCACAGCAGATGTAAGCAGACACCTGGAAAAGAGCAAGATTAGGACAAGAATGTGCAATATTCCCCACTCTCTCCAACTACTTTTGATACGAGAAAGTCCTCTCCATCTGCATGATAGCTGTATGCAAGGACATCACTTAATGCCCCACACAATAGAGTGGGAGAAAATAGCAAAGGAGAAACATGAAAAAAACCCAAATCAAAGTATGCATGCAGAGAGACAGGCAAGTACACCTACCTACAGAGAGAGATACAGCACTCTTGTTCCAGGACCACTATGGAAGAAATTACACAGGACTGTGTTCATTAGAATTAGTTATTAGTTACTAGAGCTGTGCTTTTGTGCAAGTTGCTCACAGGAATCACCACGCATGCAGCTTGGATATGAGACTACAGGAACTGAATAGTTGCTTCTAAAAATCATCCCTGAAGTTGAAGAATTAATTATCAGGTTACCACAACCTAAAAGTTCCAGTGCCACGTACAGAAATGTAAGAATACATGAAGTTTCCTTAGAGAGCTGACAAATATCTAATTAGTAGAGCTTGAGCTATCTCATATCAAACAGAAGTTTGAAAGTCTTCATCTGTTAAGACTTGTGTCCTGCTTTCCCTGAGAACACAAAGGGAACTTAAGAATTGTGAGTAGGATTGCAGCAGAGAGGGTCATCAGCAGAAAGATCACATAGAAGTACACAACACCCCAACCTCACGTGCTTCAGGTTGTACATGTCAATACAAATTCAAAGGGCAGGGAGAAGGGAATGAAAATAAACCTTGAAGCAGATATTTTATTCACACTAAGTCTGCTACACATCTGAAGTGTGCAGATCATAAAAAAACCCCAATTTATTCTGGAGACCATAAAAAAGTTGTGTTGTGTAGACTGTGTTAAGGCACTTAAGTATGAAGCTGAGGATAAAGGAATCCCTGATATGGGACAAACTGTGAAGACAAACAGCAATGCCTTGCAATCTGATTTTGTTTTTTTTTTTTTTTTTAATCCATTGCCCATTTCTGGAGCACATACAAAGTCCAAACTTGTTTACAATTAAGAATGATGCTTTACAGATTATTTTTAGCAACCATCTTTTCACCTTTCTGCCTCACCACTGCATTCACTACATCCAAAGCTGAAGTTAGGGGCTGGGAAAATATGTCAACAAACACTTACCACAGTGACCTGCCGTAGTTTTGCATTGCTATGTTGTATTTCTCAGTATCCTCAGAGTTTTTCAGCAATGAAGCTGCCCTGAAAACAAATGCAATTAAGAATGATTAACACCTGATTATAAGATGCATATTTTGACAATAGTTCTCAGAGCAAAATGGACAAGTGTGTTTTATGCAGAAGCTTTTCCATGTTAATTAAGCACAAACAGAGCCTATGCTACTGTTTTAATGGAGCAGCAAACATGTTCACCCAACATGGTTTCCTTTGCCACCTCCCCCCACCGTTGGAAGAGAGAATTAAAAATTAACACAACGCCCAACCACCTCCATTAATGAGAATGGGGCAGAGACTAAAACCAAAATCCAGCTTACCAACTCCCAAAATTTTACTTAAATCCCACACAGTGAATTAGCTAAATGTCCTGGTGACACACACAAGCCTTGGAACGCCTTTACTTCTCCAGTTCTGTGTTCTGCATTTCCAAATTTGATGTAAGAGCACTCCCACACCTCCCTTTACAATACACTCAGTTGAAATGTGCTGTTCAATTGAGAAAGTAAGGTTTACTAAAGGAAAAGAAAGACCTTTAAGTTTTTCAGCTGGTGCATGGAAAAAGAAATCAAGTTGCTTCTCTCAGTGAACTTTTTGGGGTGTATAGTTTACCTCTCATAGGCGTCTGCTGCCTGCCTTTTTAGGTGCAGACACTCATTCAAATAACCAAGCATTGCGAAAGCAGATGCATCGTCTGGATTTCTTTCTAGAAAATCAGAATTGACAATACAGGAGAAGATGATCAGACAGAGCTGTGAAAAAAGCATTACAAAAACACTGCTACACTGATGCTACAGTGTGGGCATATACACAAAACACTTTGCCAAGTGCTTCTGCCAGTTGCTGACTGGGATAATTTTGACAGGCTACAGGTAAATAAAGGAAAGATACAAGGACCTGCAATATGACATCAGGTTAGCTCAAAAATGTTTCAAATCTTGTGACACAGCATTAACACACTCAATATATTTTAAGTTTTTCAGCCCGTAGTGGTTTGGGTTTTTTTGTAATAGAATAGGAAACTATTCAGCTTGTATTGACTCTAGTAAAATACTGCAAGAATCTTCTGGTTTATTTTTAATACCACAACTCTGAAAAGCTTGTCAGTAGCTAAAGCACAGATTTGTGAGCTGTCAGCTCACCTCAGACTTTTAACCCTTTTTTCCCAGACAAGGAAGGATCACATAGGCCCCTCCTGCAGTCTGTTCAAGAACAGGGATTTCACAAAGAAATATAGTCTCACACATTTATCTAATTTTAAGTGCTTGCACCTTATTTTGTAGCTCTCAAAAATCAGTAACAGAGCTGTCCAAGGAGTGAAGTCAACAGGACCCCCTGGGAAACTGCCCTCAGAGACAAGGGAGCAGAATAGAGCTGGCAGAGCTTTCAGGACACTTTCCACAGAGCACAAGAGTTCTTGATCCCCAGGTGCAACAAATCAGGAAAGGACAGCAAGAGACTGGCATGGAGTTGAGATCTGTTGGTCAAACTAAGGGGGCAAAAAGGAAATGCCCAGGCAGTGGAAGCAGGGACAGGTATCCTGGGAAGAGTACAGGGACACTGCCTGGTTCTGTAGGGATGGGGTCAGGCCAAGGCGCAGCTTGAGCTGAGCTTGGCAAGGGATGCAAAGAGTAATAAGAAGGGGTTCTACAGGTATGAATCGTAGAATGGTTTGGGTTGGAAGGGACCTTAAAGCTCATCCAGTTCCAACCCCCCTGCCAGCAGCAGGGACACCTTCCACTAGACCAGGTTGATCAAAGCCTCATCCAACCTGGCCGAGAACACTTCCAGGGAGGAGCAGCCACAACTTCCTTGGGCAACCTGTTCCAGTGTCTCACCACCCTCACAGTGAAGAACTTCTTCCTAATATCTCATCTAAACCTCCCCTCTTTCAGCTTAAACCCACTTCCCCTAGTTTTTGAAGGTAGAAGCCTTCCAGAGAAGGAAGGTCAAAGGAAGCGTAGGGCTCCTGATGAACAAGACTGGCAAACCAGTAACAACAGACAAGGAGAAGGCTGAGGTACTCAATAACTGCTTTGTCTCATTCTCCACTGGCAATCTGCCTTCTCACACCTCTCGAGTGGATCGACCACAAGACAGGGACTGGGGGGAGCAAAATTCCTCCCACTCTAAGAGATCAGGTTTGTGACCACCTAAGGAACCCGAACATACGTAAATCCATGGAACCCAATGAGATGCATCTCAAGAGCCCTGAGGGAATGGGCTGATGTAGTTGCCAAGCCAGTCTCCATGATAATTGAGAAGTCATGGCAGTAAGGTGAAGTCCCTGGTGAATGGACAAAGGGAAACTGCACTCATTTTTAAAAATGGTAGAAAGGAGGACCCTGGGAACTACCAGCCTGTCAGGCTCACCTCTGTGCCTGGGAAGATCACAGAACAGATCACCCCAGACACTGTGCTAAGGCACATGGAGGACAGGGAGGTGGTTCGAGACAGGCAGCATGGCTTCACCAAGGGCAAGTCTTGCCTGACCAACCTAGTGGCCTTCTGTGATGGAGTGACTACATCACTGAACAAGGGAAAAGCCAAGGATGTCATCTGTCTGGATTTCTGAAAGGCCTTTGACATGGTCCTCAAGAATATAATTATCTCTAAATTAGAGGGTTACAGATTTGCAGGATGGACTGTTCAGTGGATGAGGAATTGGTTGGATGGTCACATCCAGAGTGTAGTGGTCAATGCCTCAATGTCCAGATGGAGATTGGTGATGAGT